>NC_030990.1:2918054-3033879 GCF_000149955.1 Fusarium oxysporum f. sp. lycopersici 4287
AACACAGATATTGCCGCAGGCCTAGGTTAACTTTTGGTTGATGATCGTCTCAGACTACGACAAAATCGCGATACTTACTGCTATAACTCAAGCACAAGCTTCTCGTCACGGACTTTCGAAGCCATTTGGTAACCAAATCTCGTGTTAGCCGGTGGTTGGTTGTCGCAGATGCAGATGACGACCATGCGCTCTCGGTCCCACATTCCGCATTTTCCTCTATGAGATGTCTTTAGGCTAGGATCGAGGAACGTGGTGAATGATCTGGGCCCAGCTTATGGAGGAGTCCATTTGTATGCTTGGAACTGAATCCACTATCGGCGGGAACGGTGTCTTTTAAACTATGCCAATGGCTTTGTTGACCTGAACCACACTAATTATCTGGCATACACAAAGCTGAGAAAACGGTCGTAATAAAAGTATAAGGTTAAGCTTACTTTGAAGTGGCTCGCCCTTTAGGGACCAATTAGTAGCAACGAGCCCAACTGGATTCGTGATCCCCGACCTCTAAGGAAGGGTGTATTGGTATAGCATATAGATATTGGACATGGTCAAATGTGTATACCCTCCTGTCATTCGTGACAGGCAGCTTAGATTGTACAGAATTTAAATACTGCGTGTTTTGAAGGGCTAGGGAAGGCAAGAAAACTTAGGACCGCTATTCCATGGAGGAAAAAGATTGAAGTAAGTTTAGGTAGGCCTTTGGATTAGTTGATATTGATACCTTGAGTCGAGTTCGTAGCTTCCTTGTTCCCTACCTTAATAAGAAGGGTTGTGCATACATGTATATAGTTTAGTATCTAGTCACCTTTGTTGGCGGTCTTGCGGTATGATCAACAATCCTCTAGTTGGGTGGGAGACCTTAGTTATGATATAAATGAAAAATAATAATAATAATAATACTTGGGCTGCTTTTGCTCAAGTATGCTTGGCTTCCTAAAAGTTCTTGATCTTATTCTGGCTCCTCCCCAATGCTCGGGTATCGCTTTCTGCCACTCGCACATACGGGTATCTGTATTATCCTGATCATACTTACAGCATGCATTCAACACTCGGTCACTTAAATGTTCCCTTTTCCATGTCTTGAATTGTCCTTTTGGTCATGTCATCTTGCACCCACCCCATGATTCTGTTGCCAACATCACCAACGAGCTTCTCGTAATGTTGCCCCGCGAAGAAAAGACCACAGTGTGCACCGACTTCGTCCACGTCTGCCATGTAGATGTCGACCCACGTTGGATCATCTATTCT
This sequence comes from Fusarium oxysporum f. sp. lycopersici 4287, assembly GCF_000149955.1. Classification (NCBI taxonomy): domain Eukaryota; kingdom Fungi; phylum Ascomycota; class Sordariomycetes; order Hypocreales; family Nectriaceae; genus Fusarium; species Fusarium oxysporum. The sequence continues at coordinate 2,919,303 of NC_030990.1, forward strand.
GCCACCCTTGGTAGGCAGATTGCAGAATTTTCGGAGTTTCTGAGGTTTTGATGACTTAAGGCCACGAGCCTTCGTGATGGCTTCGGCTTCGGCTTCGGCTTCAAGTTCGTATTGGTTTTCAAGATTTTTGGTCCGCTCGGTATCTTCATGTTCTTGCATCTTCTGAGCCTCGTTTTCGTGCTCAGAAGCTTCCTTGATAAGACGTTGCTCTTCTTTTTGCGATTCCTTCTCTTTCCGTTGCGATTCCTTGAGAGCTTCCTTTTCCTGTCGAGCAGCCTCTTTCAGGGCCTTTTCTGCCTCCTTTTGTGAACGCTTCTGGCGCTTTTCGATGAGTTTCTCACGCTCTCGTACTGCCTTGGCATGGTCTTTCAGGGCATTCTCGTGGGCACGTCTAATGCGCTTGGCCTCACGTTCAACTTGCTTGCGCTCATCTTTTTCCGTGTACAAACTGGGGTCGGGTATATCCGGGGTTGTTGGGGGATCAGGGAGAGGAGGCAGATCTGCCTCTTCTTTTCCTGGTAATGAATTATTTGTTCCCTTGGCGTCAATAGGCGCTTCGTCCTGGAAGGTAAGAGTAGCAGTATCAGGCAGAGGATGAGCAAGAGATTCCTCGTCAATTGGCGTGGGATCAATGCTCTGCATGGACAACCGATTAATATCAGAAGCTAAAGCTTCGTAATCATCGACTGGATTGTCTTTTACTGTGGTATCCGATGCCCGAGCTTTTGTATCTGAATCTAGTAAAGTTTGGTGATCCCTAGAATTCCCCAGGGTATCACGATGCTCCAAGGTGATGATAGGCAAAGGACTCTCCTGTCGGGTATGGGGCTGGATCCGTTCGTCGATACTTATTTTGTTTGGTAGAAAGTCCAATTCCACGGAGGACGAAGATGCTGAACTGTTCGATTGGGCATATCTCGTTTCGGGACAAGTTATGTTGGCTGTACTAAGCTGGGGGCTACTAACATCGGGGCTTGCTTTAGGTGATTTTGGGCGCCCCGTGCACAGAGTGTAGTAGTTGACGAAGCGAACTCTTGTCAAAGGTCTATCTGAGCCCTGGTTCATCTCTCCTGTTTGGAGATCATCAATATCTTCCAGGGCACGTATCTTGCGATACCGGGACTCAAGTCCTGTCGGGTCAGCAAGGCAGCTGCCAAACTCAAGGTATGAGAATATGTGTTTGGCGGCAGCCTGTATCAACCCCTCGGAACGATACTTGTTGGCGAAGTGAAACATCCGTTGCACAAAAGGGCGTTCTTGCAAGCCCGAGTCGTTGAAGAACGGTTGGTTGAAGTAGGGCTGGTTAGCGAAGGGATCGCGTTGCGGCTGAGACGAGGATGCAATTGACGGAAGGCTTGTGGATGATCCAGGATCAGTGCTTTGAGAGTTGGTGAGATATAGTGAGGAGACACTGGGGTCACCAGGGATTGACGCCTCAGGGCTATTGGGAGTTGTGCCACTGGTGCCTTTCTGGCTGCTATCTTGTGGTGGTGTAGGTGCGGGTTTAAATAAGCTAGTTATACCAGACACAACGATACCAGGATGAAGGCCAATGAATGGACAATCCAGAGATACATGTCCTATAATTCGGTGCTTGAAAGGGTATAAACCATATGGACTTGGGTTGGGCTGTCGTTGAGTTTAGCAATATCCATGTGTACAACGAATTGAGTTGACGTACCATAAGTACAACGTCGGCAGCCAGGATACCTCCCATCGAATGCCCAACAAGAACTACATCAGTGTTTGGGGACTCATGGGGACGAAGCCACTCGCTGAAGTTATCTCGTGCGACGCCTACTGAGCGATAGGTCTTGTACCGCGGATAAATCTTTGAGTGAATGACATGAGACTCGGCGAGGAGATTGGCCAGAAGAGCATGAACATGGGCAGGAAACGATCGAAAAGACTGGTCGTTGCCTAAGAATCCATGAATGTAGATGATCAGAAGTTTGCGCCGACCTAGGTAATCAGCAGGGGTTGCGGCCTGGCTATCTCGAGAAGTGTCGGGTAGCAGAGACTGTGTGGACGAGGATCGTGGATCTGGGCCAAGCCATGGTCCAGAAGAAAGAGTATGCATGTATGGTCCAGGAGTTGATGTCGATGAAGACGCAGCAGAAGGCGGTGTCTGGTAAATCGCTGAAGTTGAGGAGTTGACTGGCTTTCGGGGAGGTATTGGAGGCCTTTCTGAGTAGGCTGGCGGCGGCGGTGATGAGGGGTCCATGATATCAAATTGATGAGAGATGTCGTGGAGCGAATGATAGAGAAAATGGCAGGAGTTTGAATAAGCCTCAAACGTTACAGCTTCTCTGCCCTAGGTTCACTCATTTGATTCTTCAGTGGCTTATCGGCTGAACTTGGCAACATTGGTGAGTCAGTGTTGTTATATACCATAAGGTGAGGTGAAGAGACGTTTCATGAAGATAGTGATGAGTGTGGGGTGTCAGTCGTTGGGTCTTGAAGAGGCTGTGCCTCATGTACAACGAATTGATCAGATTTGCCTCAGGCTGTGTGTGACTGGGCCATCCATAAACGTGGGATTCTGAAACACAGGTGATGTCGACGGTGCCAAGATCAACAGCGATGCACCAACTTTCAAGTAATTGCAGCCCATCCAGTCCAGTTTGGTTGGTGTAATTAGTTTCTGGTTCTGATCAGCAGGTGGGATGCCTTACCAAAAACTCTCAAGGTCGCAAAGTAAAAGGTGGGGTCCAGGAACACTACATTACCTTGTACACTAAATGCGTTCTCCTTCACAATGCAAGTGAGGGCTATCTAGATACATCGTTCGCTCGCGTTTTGTTGTTTACGGTGCACAGGCAGTCCTCGATGCATCTGCATTGACATTTGGAGGGCCTTGAAGACGAGTTGCATATTATCGTTCTCAGGCTCCAAGTATCTTATCTATTCTCTCTAGTGCATTCATCTTTGAACATCACACTGTCGTTCTCGTCATCTGAAGGCTATCCCGTCCTATGCCTTATCCTGTGAGTTATGGAGGAAGCCAACGAACAGGAAAACGGCCGACTCATTCGAATTCCTGTTTTCTATATCCTCGCCATGTCCCAAGAATAGATCCCAATGGAAGAAGAAGGTCAGAAGTATATGTTGTACAACGTGCAGGACAGGTATATCTTTGCAGGGTTGGTGAGAGGGACAACATCTGGCATAATAAAGTCGACCGCAAAGTGTTAGACTATTCGATCTAGAGGATACAAATGCCTAAAGCTGTCACCAACTCACCACAATATCATAGTTTCGCTCCATACAGTTGTACGAAGTCGATGTTTAGGTTCAGGAGATAATAGAGATGTATGACAGTTGTAGGCGACGCTGCGAAAGATTGCGATGGAATGAGTGGTCCTAAAACTATTACACGATGCAAGATACACAGTCATATAAGGGAAGGTGTATAACGAACCAAAGACGAGTAAAAAAAAAATACTAGATATGACCGTTAGCACACCCTCGATCAAGGGAGTTTCTTCTAAGGGAATAAGACAGTAAAAGATATATGAAAAGACAAGGAGTAGAACAAGATGTCTATACCGAAATCTACTATACCAAGGTAAGGTCGACTTGTAATAAACTTATGCCCCCAGGCTCCAGGGCGGGCTATAAAGTGCTGGCTACCTCTGGGTGAATCACTGCTCAACACTGGCTTTAATTCGCTTTGCTTAGCTGTATGGACGCCTAAATATTTGTGTAAACAATAAACACCAGGCTTCTCCGGCTGAAAGAGACCTCGAGAGGGAGATTGCAGAGTATAACCAGAATCTGGTCTCTAAGCACACCCACAAGCCCACTGAACCCCTCAAGGATCGGTGTATTAAATGCTTCAGCAAAACAAAGTAAGGGGTAAGCTCAATAACCATTTCATCGTGCACAACTCACCTCACAAGACATAGGACCATCCTCATGATCGAAAGGAAATCTACGAAGACATCAAGGCCGAGCAAGGCAAGTCGATGAACATCGGAAAGAAAAGCTCAGAGAGAAAGGATTCGAAGGATTCACAGAATTCTAACGTTGAGTGATATGGTACATAACGAGAAGTCAATTCGCAGCGGGCCTGTTGGAGCTACTTGATCGCTCGTAATTTGAGATTCCTCATTAAATCTGCACCGTGCTCGCAGATACAGATACGGACGGCAATTGCTGAAAAGAAAGATATTACGGTAGCTATAGAGAAATCAACAACTCTGCTTACTTTGCCCAAGAACTTATGTATACAACTTTTTCATACATTAGCTTAAGCCAGTTTCCCTGTGCCTCGTTCTCGTGTGATAGACTTTCCAGATATTAATCGTAATATTCTACACTATGGTATTCCGTATACATATGAGATGGTATCTAAACAAGACATCCGACGAACACCGTACCAACCGTTTGGCCATCCATGCAATACTCGTCCATCTTTTGTATACTTCCGGATCTATCCAGACACTTATTACATATATGGTTATCTATATCATCCTTTATGGCCGAACAGGAAACCCAAATGATGATACATAAAAATTAAGCATGTCATGACAATGGGACTTATAACATGCAGGTGCATGCATACATGAAGGCGATTATCAATAGATATCGAGCTCCCTCAGCTGCACGTCTAGCCTCCTCTCGTTGTTCATCGCCCCCTTGACAACGGCTGTATCCTCGTCCACACCGAGCAAGCCACCAGCACCAAGCTCAAGTATGCCAAGACGAACCAGAACGTCCTCAGCGTTCCAGTTGCGCCGGCCACAGATAAGAACGCTGGCAGAATCGTAGGACTCGTCGACCTTCCAATCGCGGCCGGAAATGAAAGCGCCAATAAGCTCATGCTCGCCGGGCGGGAGTTCTGAAGGGGGCTCGGGGGACGATTGTGCTGCACGGAGGAGTAAAGCTGCGATGGGAGAATGAAAGGCGTCGAGGAGGTCGGGCGACGTGAGTGTGACTGCTGGTGCGCTTGAGGACGCAGAAGCGGAGGATGTGGCAGGAGAAGGCACTGTAAGACGGATTTCGAAGCAATACGTAGTGAGGCGGAGAAAGGTGATAGGTGTTGAGCGAGCGGCAATTTCATCCCCCTCTGTTTCCCAGCAGAGAATCTTATCATCCTTGAAGCCGATAGAAATAGTCATATTGGGAACTGCCGAAATGTTGTCGACAACAGGGGCTTCCTCGCCAACTTGGTAAAAGCTCAGATTTGGTCCATGTCCAGTATACTCAGGACGGAGCTTCCAACCAAGCCAACTCCATGAGGGGAATGGGCCCTGAAGCTGCAAAGGGTGTGTCGATATATCGGCATTGCCTGGGGGGTCGTACAGCCAACCGAGACCGACAGCTAGCCGATCAGTTCGTGTGGGACTAGGCATGTTTTTAAAGTCCTTTTCATGGAAGAGAGGGAGCCCAAGAACGGTTTCCAGAGCATTATCCATCTGGGCATACTTGTCCAGTATACCCCTGAAAGCGTCCAGACGGTCTTCTGGGAATGAGAATTCACGACTGACGTAGCCGCTGACGATGTTCCTATAATCGCCTGTACGGCCGCCAGCACCGTTGTCAGGGAACACGCGACCGAGGTTGAGGGCGGGTTTTGTCTGTAGAGGGAAAGAGATGGATTCGTGACAGTGGAAGGTTTGGCACTGAAAGTAGATTTGCGACGGAGTAAAGACTAGACGACGACGTGATAGGAGCCCTTCCTGATATGTCCAGCCACGGGATGCCCACTTAGAGTTGGCCACTTCAACATCAGGTCTCGTCAGTGATGTGGTGAAACATCCAGCCTCGGTCTGCAGTGATAGCTGCTCTTCACGCGCCATACTGATACCGGGGATACCGTCTTGCACGCCTTGACCAGCTGCGACAATGATGGTTAATGCAGAGCGAGCATAAATCTCTCCCATTTTTTCCAATTGTCGTCGGCGTTCGTGCGCGTTATATTGAGGGAAGCAAAAACGGTCAATCCAGAGATATCGGAAACCAAGAGACTTGGTCACAGATATGGCATCAGTAAGCAGCGGAGGTAGCACCTCGGGCAGGCCATTATGATCCCATTCTTCGTCGGTCGGACTGCCTCGCACATAGCTCAGTGTGACATACTCGAGTGCCTCCACGTTGAGGTCGTCCACAAACACCACCTGGTTGTCCTGGCAGTCCACAAGCTTGAGACCTCGGATCGGTGGCCCAGACGAAGCGCATTTCGTATGAGAATGGTTGGAACGGCAAAAGTCCAGCCAGGTCCGAGGTAACGCAATGTCAAGCTTGGGAGGTATCACACGGCCCCGGATCACAGGTGTAGTCTCGCTGTACCCAGCCATATCGTCATCCCCATCCACGATGCGCACGATATAACCCCACGGCAGCACCTTGCTCTTTGTAGTGACCTCGAATAGAACCGCGCCTCCAAGTTCATGTTTCTCTCCGACTCCGAGGCGCTCAAATGCCTGGCGAATGCGCAGATAGGGCGTGAACTTGCGTGTTATGTCCGGCTCAGCGCCTACTAAGGCTTGAAAGAAAATGCAATACGGGCCAAGCTGATAGCTCGGCGAGGGTATGAGCCAGGGGGATCCAAGGCCGCGGCTGTCCTGGGCGCCCAATTGAGCAGTGACGGAAAATCATGTCGCGCAAATGGCACAGGGCTGATTCTCTTCGTCGGCTATAAGACGACTAAGGCCATTTCTTGCAGGTTTTCTATGCTCTGGCGCTGCGCCGCGGCGACGTCGTGATGTAAGTTGGTGAACATCGGGGGAGCTCTCTCTTGTAGACGCGGAATCTTCGGTCTGGTGGTGTCCATTGGCGCTCTCTGGGCGACCGCGCCCAAGTCGTGTAAAGGCAAAGAGCCTCGATATCTTCTTCATCCCAACACGAGCAGCTGTACTTTGACCCGCGGAGGGTTTGGCTGCCGCCGTGCCATTCTGGCTCATTGGGCTATTCGAACGTTTGCGAGCTTCCTTTGCGTGGGTTGACGCGACAGCGATGGCGGTTTACGACATGCGAAGGGGTAGTAATGGCAATGATGGTCGCAAAATATACGGAATTTCAGCGAGCGTTTGGTGGTTTAGCTAGTTGATTTGATTTCGGTACTTTAGTGCAATGCACACGCGGGGCTAAAGGTGACGGCGTCGCCGAAAGGGGTCGAGCAGCGGGGGTTGAAGAAAGGGGAGGGAAGGAAAATATATGCCCACTAGGTATATCGATCTTGCTTCCCCTTTTCAACTCCAACTCATGTTAGTCAAATCGATTGTCAAAATGAAAATCTTTTGGGGGGCTGAGGGCGCTGTAGTTGTAGTGGAACAGGGAAACGAGAAGGGATAGTCTAAAGTATGGAAAAGGCAATTCCTCTAATGGGGAGGATGTGGTATGTTCATGCTTGGCATGACCGAAGGCCCCGAGGTAGGAGTAATCAAGAAACGAGCCAATTATAATAATAAATACCCAGTAATTACCTACTTAATGACAAAAGTAGCTGGATTCATCCACATTCAATGTGTGAAGTTGCCTATCCAGAGTCAAGTTTCTGTCACTACTCGATCATAGTAGTATCGCATCACCGAATGCTAGATGCTCATTGTCTCTTCCAATGTCAAACTTCAGTTTGAGGAAGCTCTTATGAGCTTGTCAATCATAACCCAAAATCGGATGCAGGTCTATCATGCCGCCATATCGTACGTCTAGGGCCTGGGAAATCGGCAAACATGATAGCCGATCACCTCTTATCCGGAACGCGATGAATAGTCAAGATTTCTTTGCGACAGTGGCCGCTTTGTTGATATTCGGTAGAATTTCCTTCGCATCCCATTGGATACTGCATGTTATATCTATCGCCTTATTCTACCACAACGCCTTCCAAGCGCCATTCAGCTGGTCGGAGGAGCACCTTGGCTTGGCTAGGCTTGGTGCAGCAAGAGCAAAGCTTGAATGGACCCTTGAGATTAGTCACGGCTGAAGCCCATTAAGCTAGCCAAGTCTGGGCTCTGATGGATGTTGGGTCCATTGATCACGCCGCAAATCTTCTTGAGTTGTCTCTGATAGATAGGTCACAACAAGATTAGTAGTAAATTGCCTTAGTGAAGCCCCTTCTATTACCTACATGGCTGGGAATGCTTCTGTCTACCTGATTCAATCATTGTACTCGAAGGCAAAATATGCAACTGCATTTGCCTTGTCGTGTTGACTTGCCTTCTTAAAAGACCCTGAAAGAACTGACAATTTAGCCAATGCCGGGAATAAACAATGGAGCACCTACATTTCGTCCGGGCTTCTAGATTGGGAATGACGATGCAGGGGCCAGGGGTCTCGCAAGTCGGGACAGGGATTTTTTTGGTCTCGGGCTGCATTTCAATGCATGAGCTTTTTCCTTTTTCCCGTTAACTTGGCATCCGAGCTCTTCCGGATCGATCATATAAAAACCCTGTTTACAAGAAACTATGTGAAGTATTGAACTGTCCACATCACAGCATGAAATGATACTCATTTAATACCTTAAAAATACAAGTTATTCGTCCTTTTAAACCATTCAGTTCAATGAAACGCTAACATGTGTCTGGTGCAACCATCTCGACCGATTCCACGTGGAACTTGTGCTTCCGAGACATCCACCTTACTAGCGTTTCTTCTCAACAAGGAGCATGGACTCCTTATTGAACAAGAATTCTTGGTCTGAATCCCGCGCATTGTCTTCGATCTGACACTCGATTATCCATATTATTGTGATCTACGGGCGTTCAAGCGGTACAGCTGTCATTTCAGCCCCATGTCCGTGCGACTCGACGTCATAACGAAAAGGACCCTTGAACATCATTTTGGTATAGGGTAGCCTTGTGGGCACAGGTTCTCGAACTACAACTGGTCGCGTGACCTTGTTTGTAGAACCAGATAAAGATTCCAAGGCATTTTGTAAGATCTTATCTCATATTTCGTATATGCATGTGTTTATTTGTGTTTCAGATCGTTTATGAAACGGGATTGCCATGGTCAGATCAGATCATGGTAATACAGACATCGAGGAAATAGCCCGATCTAACTGGGTCGATACTTAATGCATGGTATTGGACAAGAATAAGGGAACGCCATGCTTTCATATATTGTATCCTCTCCCTTTGAGAGAACCATGAAAAGATCATGCATGCTAGATAGAATAATGTATGGACTGAGAGGCCAAGTTCGATCAATCTGTATATCTTGTTGTATCCATCTCCACTGACATCATCACCCTATTCTACACGTAGCTCTACGAAATCAGACATAAGCAAGGGTATTGTCATGTCGAATCTTTCCGGGAATTCCGACGTTGACTTCTCCTCCAGCGACGGAAGGTCCTCTCACGACAATCTACGAATTTGTTAGCATGTCAAGGGATTTAGGTGCTGTGGTGGGTAACTTACATGGCCTTCAATTTTCTCATCAGTAGTCTTGTGAGCGCCAGCGTCCTTGAGATATAGCTCGACGCTGGTCAGTGGAGGACCAAAGTGTGTCTTGGCATCAACCGGGAGTCGATAGTCGTAGAGAGCGGTCTGGCAAATAGCTCCAGCCACCTTGGCTGCGGTTAAAGCGTACACAACCCTCGCCCCAGTAAAGATACGCAGATCTGACAAAACGTTGGCTGGGAGGAGAGGGGTATCAGAACCTGCACGCTCTGCAACTAACACCAGACGAAGCTTGCCAGGTGTTGTGCCAAGGGCCGGGGCTGCGCCAGAAGAGAAACCAGAAAGCAAGTTGGAGGTGGCATGAACTCCCTCCAGGGCCAGAGAACGAGTTGCCATGACATGAGAGGCGTTGGCCAAAGAAGATCTCAGCCGAGACGTGGACTCTTCATGAGTCTTGAGAAGTGTCTCGGGACTGGCAACCAAAACAGTGGGAGCCACCCCCTGAGTCGCCAGAACCAGGTCTGGTGACTTGCCGGCGACCGAGTTCAGTGCAATGGAAGCATTCGAATAGAGAGCGCCAAGTGTAAGAACGAGTGTATAGACGTTGGCAAGAGAATCAGCGGGTAGAAAAAGATCCGATGGGTTGATGCGCTCCTTGGTAGGGATAGCAGCGAGTTGAGCAGAAATAGCAGAGACAAGGTTGGCCTGGCTGAAGCGCACCATTTCCTCAACCTCGCCAGGCTCAGTCTGCCAAAAGGTGACGACATCGGATGGAGTCTTCCCGGGGTCAATAGTCGGGAGCTCGGTGCCGGCATGGGCGGGGGAGTCGCGAAGAATATCCTGCCAAGTAGCGACGTTGATGTTGCCGCCAGTGCCTTCAGGGATCTCATTCCAGTCCATGTGGCTACTTCCTTCGTCTGTGACCCAAATGAGTTGTCGAAGAGATGGGTAGGCCTGGATTACAGCATCGAAGGGGAATGCGCCAGGAGCGGTAATCAAGGTATCAGCGGCAGAGCGGCGTAACATGGAAACAAGCTCATCATTGGACACATCAAAAGGGATCAGGACCGTTGTGAGGTTTTGGTAGAAGCTGCAGGCGAAAAGCGTTACCAAGAGCTCGACTGAGTTCGGCAGGTAAACGGCAACTCTAATACCACCAGACTCGGCGATGTGCTGACCAATAAGATTGATCTGACGAGTGATATCATCTTGGGTTTGTTAGTATTGTCCATTTTCGCTGACATGTCCCAACCATACCGAGCTTGTGATCCACAACGTTCTGGGAACCGAGGACAGTCAGAATTCTTCCCTTGGCCCCGTTCTCGCCGCCCTCAGCTGCCCTCTTCCAGATATCTCTCAAGTCGCCATCACGACCGCGAGACCACTTAGAAGCTCCAGTATCCTTCACATTAAGGCCAGTATTGAGTGGCATGCCATGAGGAGCAGCCTGGGATCGGTAAATAGGACTCTCTCCTTCATTTCGGACTGAAGACGGGACGGCTTGGCGAGCTAGGAGCATGGGATGCACATCGGGATCGCGGGTCGAAATAACTCGATATGAGACCACAGCAAGCAGGAGGGTCACTAGACCAGTCGAATAGACGTTCCACTGACCGAACAGGTTGGTGACGCCTGCGTCGAGGCTGTCAAAGACGCCCATGATCGGTTGTGTGTCTCGCTTATCGTGTATTGCAATGCGATAGATACTCCGGGACTTTGTAATAGTTGAAGCTGGGGCAAATCAGCCATGCAGATTTAAAAGTCCTTCGCCTGGTGTGGACTTGGGGTGTAATATTATAATCAAGGTCTCAGGTTTTGGGCGGGGAAGAGAATGAGGCGGCATTGATGGAATGGATGTGGGGAAAGCTCGGGGCTGAGCTGAGAGCTTCACGTCACTCACTCTCTTGGCTGGCTGCCTCTGACTGTGAAGGAGACGGGAGGCAACAAAATCCAGGACCTCTTTCCTAAAGAGAAAAACAACTAGGATAGACTTAGTAGATCTTTAGACTCCTTAGGTATGTTTAGGATCTAAGCTTAGGGTCAGAAGTTTTCTTGCTCCCTGACTGTAGTACATAATAAATCAGCGATGTCAGTCATCGTAAGCGGTTGTTGCATTGTCGATACATAAACTTCCGTGAAAACCTATTCGTACAAAGGGTAGTTCAAGACAGCTACCTACAAACTAATCTCATCACCATTCAGTCTGTCAGATTTTAAGCCCAGGACATTAGTTTTAAAGCTCGATATAGCTCTGAATAGAGCCTCCCAGTCTTGGATAATAAGACAGGCTGGGTTGGGTTCATTCGAAACCCACGTCCCCTGATTAAGTACATGATATATAAAGCCTACTAATCTTCTAAGTCTATAGACAGAAAGCCAGAAGAAGAGCCATTCTGTATAAAGTCTGGTCTTAGTTTATGATGATATTTATCTAATAAAACAAATGCCGATAAGATATTAATCTATTAACATTAGGCCTAAATTTATGAAATTTATTAAGTTTTTTCTTATAAATGATTATTCACAAGGGCCTCACTTCACTCAAAAGCTCTCTGGTATCAACCCCGAGACAGTGTCTTTTAATGTTCCCCTTCTACGTATCATTTACCTTCGCTCTACACAACATAACTGATTAAGTAAGGTAATGAACACACCGCAGCGCGCTTATCAGAAGCATGCGCAATCACCCACTAGATCAATACACACCAGTGACAATCATAGGCATCAATATAAAACAAGGCGTTTTTTTAATCAGGACTCCTCAGTCCAGTCTGGTTATCTGTTCTACTACGGGAACTGAGCCCATGTATCCATGGTCCCGTCTTCAGAAGCCTCGTGACCCATTCATATCCCATGGAGTCAAAGCCTTCGTCGTGTCCTCCTGACTTGCAAAGAGCAAGAGCTTTTGATTTCCTTTCCATGCCGTGCCGCCCAAACCAAAATCCATAACCTGTGGGCGTCGCGCGGCAACGCTCGTGCTCTCCGATCTGTTAAGATATTAAAACAGACATAACCGTCCTGTTGACCATTAACCTTTGTTCCCTCCAGCTGTGCTTATTGCTCTCCCTCCGGTCCCCGTTCCCAACAGGGACCAGCGAGCAATTCGTGACCAGAGAACCGAGAAATCCACTTTTGTCTATGTGTGTGCACGGCGAAAACATGACCCTCTATCGTGAATGCGTGAAAAATGCCCTTGGGGTAAAGGGGATAACCCCAGGTAGACGGCGGAAACATAATATTCGTAATGCTGTGTCAGATCTGTTGGCTCATAAGCCTAGATCCGTCTGCATCACAGCGTGCTGCCAACGTCTGAAAGCTCCCCACATCTCGGTCTAAGGGTATCAAGCGACGAGTACGCCGAAATCAAAGAAACGCAATCTATCAGATGCTTCGTGAAATCCCTGGACCGAACCCAATACTGCCTGTTGCCAGTAGCGATGGCATTCGTCTGCCACAGATCATGGTGTCGCCGTGTCGTCCAAATGCAAGTCGTGCATGCAACCAGATAACATCGAGGAAAAAACATAAAAGAAAATCGCAAACGGGTGATGCTGCAGAACGCGTCCGCTAGCATCGTTCCACACCTTGTCAGGTGCACATTTCTCGATGGCGCGAGATGTTTACCACCAAGAAGACTGAGCTCCAGGGCCACTGGGGTTTCCATAACCACCACCTCCGTAGCCACCGCCGCCGCTGTAGCCACCACCTCCGTAGCCGCCGGAGCCACCGAAACCGCCTCCACCATAGCCTGAGCCCTGAGAAGGAGCGTTGAAGCCGCCGCCGCCGCCGTTGTTGCCGCCAAAGCCGCCACCACCACCGCCGCCGAACTTACGGAAGTCACGTGTTGCACCACCACGGCCACCACCACCACGAGAACGACCACCACGACCACCGAAGGAAGACTCACGAGCAATGGTCTCGAGGAAAGCAGGAACCTCTTGGTTAGCTTCCTTCAGGAGATCCATAAGCTCCCGAACAATTCCACGGTTGCCTCGGTTGAAGAAAGCGGTCGCAATACCGGTGTTTCCGGCACGACCGGTTCGACCAATTCGGTGAACGTAGTCATCAACATCAGTAGGAAGATCGTAGTTGATAACATGCAAAACATTCGGAATGTCCAACCCACGAGCTGCGACAGCGGTAGCGACCAAAATCGGGCATCGACCGTTGCGGAAAAACTCAAGAGCGCGCTCACGCTCACGCTGGGTACGATCACCGTGAATGGAAGTAGCTGGGAAGTTCTGGTTGATAAGGAAATCCGAAAGGGAATCGGCCATACGCTTGGTCTCGACGAAAATCAGGGTCAAACCATTGGCGTTGGAGTGAAGGATATCCAGAAGAACGGAGCGCTTGTCGACATCCTCGACATACTCAACCTTCTGGGTGATGTTCTCTGAAGTAGAACCAACACGACCGACAGAAAGGAAAATATAGTCCTTAAGGAAATCGCGGGCAAGCATCTGAATATCGCGGGGGAAGGTAGCCGAGAACATGAGAGTTTGACGGTCCTGAACTTGAGGCATGTCCTCACCCTCCACAATGCGGCGAATCTGGGGCTCGAAACCCATGTCAAGCATGCGATCGGCCTCATCAAGGACCAGATACTTGATGTTCTGCAGGGAGATGCGACCTCGCTCTATGAGATCGACCAATCGACCAGGAGTAGCAACAAGCAAATCGCAGCCACGCTCAATCTGTCGGAGCTGGGAACCAATATCGGCACCGCCGTAGACAACACAAGGTCGGACCCAAGATCGGTAGGCGAACTTTCGGGATTCATCAAAAATCTGGGAGACAAGTTCGCGGGTAGGGGCAAGAATCAAAGAGGTGGGGTAAGCCTTGCGCTGACGGCCGAACTGGCCAGCGGCATTAGCGGGCACGGGAGAAGGGCCGTTGATGAAGGCCTGAGAGAGGATGGGGAACAAGAAACCACCCGTCTTTCCGGAACCAGTCTGAGCACAGGCCATCAGATCACGACCACCCATAACGATGGGGATCGAGTACTTCTGGACAGGAGTGGGAACCTTGTAGTGAGCAAGCTCGATATTGCGGCAGAGATGCTCATCCAGAGGAGGAGTGGTGAACTGGTGGACAGGCTCAGGAACCTCATGACCAGAAGCCTCAACGGGAATGTCATCGTACTTCTCGAAGTTGATACCGGTGTGCTGCTTGGAGGGGTCATCGGGGGTACCAAAAAGCTCGCGCTCGACACGGGGGTTAGCCGGGCCAGGAACGTGCTTTCCATCGCGCCACTGGCCATCACCAGAGCCGCGGGCAGCGTAACCACCACCGCCTCCAGAGTGACCATCCAAGTTGCCGCCACCACCGCTGTAACCACCTCGACCGCCCCAGCCGCCCCGGCGGTTGTTGTTGTTGTTCTGATAGGTGGGAACGTCGTTGCCCCAGTTGGATTGACGGGCACCATAGTTTTGGCTGCGAGTTGTTAGTGACTGTTCGATCAAGTTCATGTAGATAAAAAGAAACACTTACTTAGCCCATGCACTGTTGCCAAGACCATTGGGACCAGGTCCAGCAGGAGGAGGACCACCGTTCATAGCAGGAGGACCACCCTGGGGAGCGCCGCCCTGGCGGCGCATGTGAGGGGGGATGTAGGATCGTTGACCCTGAGGAGGGCCCTGCTGGGCGCCATCGTTGAGGGAGAGACCACCCATGTTGATTTGATCAGCCATGATGACAGTCGTGATTCGGATCAGAATAGACGTAGAAAGATAGTTAGGTCGTGAAGACGCGTAGAAATCCGAAGCCGGCGAATAATACTCTCAAATGCGAAAGAGAGTGATGGTGTTGTGAAATTCCCGTCGGAAGAAAAGACAGGAAAGACAAGAGAGAAAGAAACGGAAGACCAACGCTTCCAATAATTTCCCGAAATAGATTACTTTTGAGCACAAACAAATGTCAGTGCTATGCAATTATCCCTCGAAGAACACGCAGAATCTTCAAAGGAGAGACGAAGGAAAGACAGAGTCTTGAAAAATAACACGGATGGAGGGGGGATGGAGGAGGTTTGTGGGATGAAGGGTTTGTTGTGGGAGGAAGAGAAGAAAAGGAACAGAGTTGAGAGAGAGAGGCGAAAGAAGAGTGGGAAAAAAAAATTGGTTGATGTGATCAAATAGGCTTAGTGCGGGCATCTGTCGAGTTCAAGATTTTTGGAGGGGGTTGCTCTGCGGTGAAGGCGAGTGGGAGGATTTTAGAGTGAGAGTGGGTCAGGGAAGGCCGTGAGTGGGCGAGGCGAGCCTCGAGGTCTCCGAGAAGTATCTTTTGGCCACCGCTCACGGCTGATGCAGCCAGTGAAGTTCGGAGTTTGGTTGAGAGACATCAAAAATGCTTGTCAAGAGGCTTGAAGTGGCTGGGCAGAAAAACAGAAAAGTGACTAACCTGGTACTTATGACGAAGAGCGCACTAGCTCAGCCGTAGACTCTTCTAAGTGGACAAAAGAATTGTCCTGAATCGCTGTTAATGGTGCAGACGTCAGAATCTCCAGGACCCTGTACTTGCTGTGAAACTTACACAGTAGTCAAATGGCGGGCACTACCTGATTCTAATCTGTATCTTTTCAAAGCCTAGAAATTACATGGGCCAGCAAGGGAGGCAATTGCAGAAGGGCAAAGAATCCGGGTGGAAGCACGCGTTGAGTAACTCGAGGCAAGGGGCATCACTTAGAAACCGTGGAACCTCAGGTACTTGACCAGTACCTCGATACTAAGCCAGATTCTGGGGCGGGCTAACAGCCCAGATGGGCTGGGGCAAAGTGGGTTAATAGGGGACTCCTGGCAACCACAGGTGATGACGATTGTCGCCCAGTGATAGGTTTATTTTGATGCCACCTACTCCGTAGGTAGGTTTACTTTGATTGTCAGGTATGAGATGGTAACAGGACAGTGAGGTCAACAAAGGCCAAGCAAAAGCCATGGGAAACGCAGCTACATAACTGGCTATGAAGAGAAAGCGATACATGAACAATTGACCGGCCACTCCTATGTATGCACTTAGGTAAATTGACTTGAGGCACTGGTGACAATGTCGAAGCCCCTGCACTCTACCGGATCTGGTGTCAGAACTAGGATCTATCTACAATACTTGCAACTCGGCATGTCTCGGTAAATGGTTTTAGGGAACAATAAAACAATTACGGACACAGAAAATGCGTCAGTTTTTTGTTTGAACAATCTTGCCAAAGACCGCTAGGAAGACTGTGTAACACAGGAACATACAGGGATATGCAAGGACCCTGAGCTTGTCCCGTCGGCCCTGGTTTGGCTACGTTGTAACAACTAATGGATCCTGTAAAATAAAGTAAGTTTGATCGCGGCAGCCTGAAAATCTCCGATAAGCGGGACACGAGCGATCTGACAACTAGGAACAAAACGATTCAGTACCAGACATGCAGCTCACCAAACATTGACGCCTGGCGAATATGATCTTACCATTCCTTGTGCATGTCTATATCCAGGTTGTACAGAGCCTGTAAGCAAAAGCGGAAGTTCGTCCAGCGAAAATGATATAATCGATGGTAAATTATAAGATATTTGGATAAAAGACATGAACCGAATCCAAAAAGACTAGGAATATTATTCGTTTTTTTTTTAAACCTACTTACTTCCCCAAGAACTGCCTACACACTCACCCAGATGCCTCATGGCAAATACGTAACTGTACTCCGCAGTACATCAATTTGGACGAGACCACCCTTACGGATCTCCCATGCACCCACGTTTCTGTAGTCCGGATTTAGCATCACGACGGAGATTTTGAAAATCTGGAAAGAATCTGCTGCTCATTCCAACCATCCAATGGCCGATTGCATGATGAAAATTCATATGACTGACGCAGATATAGCCCTTCATCCACGTGGTCAGTAATACTGCCCTCCATACCGATTTTTCATCAGCCTCGCATGACGTCTGGAGCCAGGACCTGAGCTGGGGCGTAAGAGACCGAAATAGTAAGCCTACTGGCCCAGGACAGAGTTGCTTCTAGGAATGTTTCTTGACTAACCTCATCGAGGCTCCACGGTCGTGTTATCTATGCTTATTGTGAAATATAATCTGGATATTGGGCATAAGATACTGGGCGAACTGGACTGGACTAGCTCGTGCTGGATCCATCGTACTGTTTAGCCTCTCAATAATAAAGATCAAGTAGAGCTATGTCTAAAACACTATTAGTTGAATGATACTGCTGTATGGTTTCTATGGAACATGGTCAGATACGGTTTTCACTTAGAGATATCAATGTTAGACGTAATTATAATTGCTTTATTGTATCTCCTTATTCTGACGTCGAACTACAAGATGTTATGAAGCAGTGATATATTATATGCATGTACGAAGTCAGCCATGATGCGAAGCCTCGATCATGAAAACACAAGATGCTTGTTTTCAAAGCAAATACAGAGCTTACGACAAATTACGATAATGCAAGTCATCAACCCTATTATTAATCACGATATCATAAAAACGACATTTGTAGCTGTGGAAGGATCAAAGGCAATCTAATCACACTCTGGCTGACCTTCGAGTGTTGGAGGTAGGTATTGCTAGCAGTAGAGATGCCTGAACCACCGGAGAGTTGCTGGAGACACGATTGATACGTAGCATTCATGCCGAGATAGGTGGCCTGAGATAGACTGAGCCCTGCTGTAACGAAACGGCCCTCGATTCACGCTGACCCGGCTTCTGAACAGATCGTCTGGACGAAGCTGGGAAACCTTCATGATGCAAGTATTAGCCTCTAATACCCATCTAGTAGTACAAAGTCATGCTTCTTTCAGTCTGTCGCTGGTCTCAAGCACTTTTGACAACCTTGTCATCATCAAACTCTATGTCGACAATCCCATCGGCCTTGACCGCCTTCACTACCATACCCTTGAAGTCGATCGGTAATCGGCGCTTCAGTTCGTCGGTGCACATTGTCAGGATCTTGATGCCCTGGTGGAGCGTGATATCGGGGTGATGGTGCTTATCGAGGATAGACAGGCAGTAGTATCTGTGATGTTACAAATCAGCACCAGTCCAGGTCCATTCATATATTTTGTCCTGAGACCATAGTCCTCGCAATAACGTACTGTGCGTATCCATGCGCAGCATAAGGAACATCTGCTAGCGACGCTAGATAGTCGAGCCAGTAGAGCGAGGGCTTGCCAGTGATGGGGTCAACACCACCCATGAGAAGGTTGACATTGTAGGGCTTTCGAGATCGCAGACTAGTGGCTAGCTCTCCACGAACAAAGTGAGCCAGGCCAGAGGGAGAAAGATCGGACTCGTTTCGCATCGAGTAGAGCTGGGCATTTCGTTGAATGTATTCGGCGAATTGCACTGCGGAGTGAGCGTTAGCTGTCGTCATCACGGAGCCTGTCGACGTAAAGCTGATTCAAGTACCTGTGTCGCCGGCCTCTCCAGAGAATGCGAGAAGTGTGTGCTTGTTGAGAGCTCTGGTCTTGTCATCGGATGCCTTGAGGATGGTGGCGCCCCGCATCGCAGCCTTGGATGCTGCAATGATAGTGAAGTCCTTTCCAGTGATTCCCAAAAGCACCTCCCTGTTTATCAATGTTAGGAAAGTCTGGAGCAGTAGATGCAGCTTGTGGGTAGCTTACATATTGACGATGATTTGATTTGTAGTGGAGGAAGAGTCGATATGTTGTTGTGGAGGAGTTATTCCAGGTAGTTGTTCAGCCTTCTTCAAGGTCCAGTAGTAGCAACCAAGCAAGCAAGCTCTCCTTAGGCTGTAGCGCTGCGCGTCAACACTTGCCCGGGAAGCTTCCCATACCAGATTTGTTTGTGCCTCTCTCTACCGCCTGAAACGGAAAAACCAGACCCACCTACCAAGCTATGACTGGTCAGTTGAATGCTTGAGTATCAGACAGATTTTCCGCGATCCACTGTCGCTCAACTTTTTTTTTCTGAGTCTAGAAATTTATCTTCGAGGCGGGTTCAAAAGTCGTGAACAGACAGCCAAGTTCACGACGTTGCCACAATGTCGTCCTTTTTTACGGTTCCAGGTGCACAGAAGAAGCGCAAGCGTACTGAGACGTCAGAGCAACCAAAGAAAAGAGTTGCGCCCTCAAAATCTGCTGGCAAGACAAATTCGAAGAATGCCGGCCCCACCAAAAAGCGAGTCGAGCGAGACGACGAGTCTATCTCTGGGAGCGATTCAGACGATGACGAGAGCTACGATAGCGCCTCAGTCGCGAGCGATGTGGAAATGGAAGACAACGAGTCTGATGATGAGGAGGTTGAGACTGCCGCTGAGCGAAGATTGCGGCTAGCAGAGCGATACCTCGAGAATGTCAAGGAGCATGTGGACGAAGCTGGTTTTGATGCTGCCGATATCGACCGAGATCTGATTGCCGAGCGACTGCAGGAGGATGTAGCAGAGGGCAAGGGTCGAGTATATCGCCAATTGGCCTCGGAATTGGGATTTGACAACGCTTCGCGCACCTTCTTTCGAAGCAACACCAACACCGTCACCGCTATCGCTATATGCGCCCCCTACATTTACACCACGACGAAGGATCTATATCTACAAAAATGGAAGACCCAAGATCTCCCACAACACCAGTACCCACAGACAACCAAGCGCAAGCCAAAGAAGCCCCCAGCACCTCCGAGGAAGCGACCTGAGCTGGAGGCGTGGTTAAAGGGAAATACGACAAAGTCAAAAGACAAAGACTACCAGCGCCATACAGACCGTATTCTTGCTGTTGCAGCCTCTCCCGATGGTAAATATGTAGCTACTGGTGGCGCAGACCGGAAGCTTATTATCTACGACGCCCATGCCCTCAAGCCCATCAAGGTTTTCACACATCACAGGGACGCTGTTACTGGACTCGTCTTCCGAAGAGGAACGAACCAGCTTTACTCATGCTCCAAGGATCGCACGGTCAAGGTCTGGAGCTTAGACGAAATGGCCTACGTTGAAACGCTGTTTGGTCACCAGGACGAAATTCTCGATGTCGATGCCCTTGCGCAAGAGCGATGTGTTAGCGTTGGGGCACGGGACCGTACTGCGCGTCTCTGGAAGGTCGCTGAGGAGACGCAACTTGTCTTCCGCGGTGGTGCTGTAGACAAGAAGTCACGTCCCACGGGTGTTCACCCTCGATCTCTCCTCCACGAAGGTAGCATGGACCGTGTCGCCATGATCGACGATGATCTCTTTGTCACGGGTAGCGACAACGGCGCCCTTGCTCTATGGAGTGTGCAGAAGAAGAAGCCTGTGTACATAGAGCCCATCGCACATGGTATCGACCCGCCCCTGGAGCCCGAGGAGGCATCGGCCGAGGTGAACCCAGACCCCAAGATCGTGCCACCTCCCACACCCCGCTGGATCACCGCTATCCGAACCATTCCCTACTCTGACGTTATTCTCACTGGCAGTTGGGATGGTCATGTTCGAATCTGGCAACTTAGTGAGGATAAGCGCAAGATTGAGTTCAGCGGTGTCCTTGCCAAGCCTGAAGACGGAGAGAAGGCGTCCCATGAGGAGAATGTTCATGGTCCTCTTCATGGTGTTGTAAACGATATCGATATATTTGAGCGTGGTGACAGAGGCAAAGATGGACTTTGCGTGGTTGTAGCTATCGGAAACGAACATCGACTTGGCAGATGGAACCCTCCCGCAAAGGCTGGACGCAATGGAGGTTTCATATTCGAGATTCCAAGGATACAGCGGCCAGTGGTAAACGGCACGAACGAAAGCTCGAATGGCGACGAGCAAGATGAATAAAAAGCATAATAGATACTTGACAATCAACCACTCAATAGACGTGGCGGAGACTGCAACTCATACCACATCTTATATATCGTTAGCATATTGGGGATGAATAGGTCTGGGGACCGATGATGCTTCAGGAGTCGGGTGTTAAATAGGAAAAAGCCTTTGTGATGGGTATAAACTTTAATCATCTTTCTACACCTCTAATGTCTCCCTTTCGTTATGTCAACTCCTTCCCTTCCGATTTCGTGCCTCAAGCAACCGGAACCTAGGTACCTGTAGTGATAACATGATATGGCACCTGGAATTATCTTAATCATACATAGCTATAAGGACCAAACCCCCTATGACACCCTGTTCTCATTGTCTTCGTCGGTGATGGCACGACGAGTTTGTCTGAGACAACCCTATACTGTCAAGTCGATGGACTGATCAACTCCATCATATTGTGGTCCTCTTGGAGGTGACATGTCGTCCTCTATGCTTCTCACAACAGTCTGTTCGAGCTGAACAGCTCGCTGGCTGCCTTGAGATCCTGGCGAGGGATGCTGTCTTGTTACTAAAGAGAGCAGCGGCGAACTAGTTTTCTTCTCAGTAGATGAAGTGGCTGTTGGGCCCATGTCGTTGGGCGAGTCTGGTAACCTGTGTACGAATTCAGGGGTTGAAGGCTGCTTGGGCGTCCGCTCGTCGCGCGACCCTTCTGTGGTCAAACCAGAAGGCACAGGTGGTACGCTGTTGATAGGCGATGATCGAGCCGAATGATATACATCTCCTGAGCTAGAGGCCTTAGACTCATTGCCCGAGTCCTCTCTGAGAGGTTGGATGAGGGATGGTTCATCATTTCTTTTGGACGTTGGGGACTGGCTTGGCCTCTCGGCAGAAGCGACCGCAAAATAAGAAGAAGTGGTCCCTGTTTGTCGAGCCGCCTCAAAGGGTGAGCCACTGGCACCGTTTACTGACGGGCTTGTTAGATAACGGCTAACTTGTGGTGTCTCTGGTTCTCTTCGGGGCACCTGTGGCGAAGAGGCAGCTATCTGTGGTGAGGAGACGGGACCCTTTGTTGCCCTCCGTTGTCTCTTAATTTCCTTTTCTTTTTCTAGACGCTCGTGCTGCTTCTCTTGACATTCGAAGAGAAGATCCCTCACCTTGGCACGAATCTCAGGGGCGTTGATTTCCCATTCGGTGTCTTCTTTGTGAAGGAGTCTTCGAATAGCCTCATCTGGGTCCTTCAGGAAATTTTCCATGTAACCCAGGACGTACACACCACAGTCGCAGAAATTGTCTTGCATCGGAATGCCTCGGGCAGTCATGCCGCTGGGTACACTAGCGATCTCGAGGCCCTTCTTGTGCTTTGCTTCCTCAAGGAGATAGTCCTTTAGACACCTGCAGGTTGGTGCATGCGATGAGCCTAGCGAATCGAGTGTAATAATTTTTGAATCGTCAAGGCTGAACTTCTGATTCCCTCCAGTTGATTGTCGCTTGCTCGTTTTGCCAGGAGTCACTATGTTCGGCGTATGCTTGTCACCAAGTAGAGAAGAGTTGCTGTCATTAATCGCCCGGCTTCTGGTTGAGCGGGTAATTTCCACATCCATAGACACAATGGAAGACTTCGTTGCAGCAGGAGGACTCTCCGCAAGATTCAATACCGGGTCATTATCCTCAACAATTATTGCATCTTGTGGACTCGAAGACTCCTTGATGTTTGTTTCCGCTTTCACCTCTTGTTGCAGAAGACGAGGTGCATTGTAGATGATGGCCAGGTACCAGTGCGCGTTTTCGTTGACGGGAACAACAATGAACTCGTATGACAGCAGTTCGACTCGGGCAGTCCAGGCTTTGACCCCATCATAATTGATCTTGCCGCGACTCGATCTTAGCTTCTCGAAGAAAAATGTACTAAAAATGTACACCTTCTTTAGGACCTCTGGTCGCTCTTTCTCAAGCTGATCTTGTAGGTAGCGAAGATAAAAGCTGATAATATTGTCGTTAAGAAATTCGCCTTCATCCAGCCGTTGAATATCATCTTTATCGACTGTTGCCCGGTTCTTTCCTGTTGGAGGCCACACCAAAGATCTGTGCCATTTTTTCTCCCAACCAGGATTGCAAGCCGTCCATGGTTTCGGAGTTCTTTCATGTTGAGATTGTGGAGATTCCCTTCTTGTTAAGTGCCGAGTCCCGAGCCTTTGGTTGCGAGCCAACCCTGTAAACAAATCATCGGTGAAGAGTGGTTCAATTTGTACATCTTCTTTTGGTTGAAAGGTGCTTTGCATTCCATCCTTGAGCTTCTTTTGTTTCGAGTTAGGAAGGCCAGGCGAGACAGGATCACCTAAGAAAGGATCTCTGTGGTGCTGTTGAGGTCTGGCACTGTTGGCTCTATGACTATCATCCGGTAAGAATATACCAGATGCCTTCGCTGAGTTTGTCCTGTAACCATCGGCCTCTTTCTTTGCGCAATGGAATGTTGCATCCAGCTTGTCTCTGAGGAATTGTTAGTTTATCTTAGAAAGCCATGAAGTTTCGATAAGCACTTACGTCTCGTGTTGAACGAGGCATGGCAAGCCGTGCAACCAGTGGATGAAGAATGAGGCGTCTGCATCGCTCACAAACTTGAGTGCGAGTTTGCCGCAGGAGAAAGATGTTCTGGCTGAGCGGCTAATGAGGACAATGGGGCTATTAGTGTTATTGTGTTTTACACCTTTGACTGACGACCGCAAAACTTGGAGCCAGGATAGGTCTCCGCTATTCTCATGCATGGGCTCAGCAGCATCTGGACCAAGTCGAAGTGTGACTGGCTCAATATTGTCTGCTGGGGAGAACGAGTATTTCCCACAGATCGCAGCCTCTAAGGGAACCTCTTTCAACGCTGATCCCTTGTTAGCTAAGGTTTCGCGCCCCGGCATGGCTTTTGTTGTTTTGAATGTGGTAGGCTGTATGTCACCCCGTTGGGTTCGCGGTTGTGAAATTAGCTTCGGGAAACTTGGCTTCTTGGCTGTCTCACGGCCTCCGGGAGCTCTAGGCGCAAGCTCATCATCAGACTGCTGCAGGTGCACCTTGAACCGCTTTGGCGCACTCTGGCTATATTCTGCTGCTGGTCGCTTTGGCTGAGAGACAACATCAGACGTGATGTTGGCGGGTGGCGGACCGTCCTCATTTTCCCTAACTAACTGGTCTGGGCTCGTAGGGGGGTGTGAAGTTTGAGGAGCAAGGTTTCGGTGCGCAACGGCACTCGTATCGTCAATCTCGATAGGCGACGAAGATATTTTGGATTCGTGTCTGCGTCGCCGCCGGGTACGTTTCACGCTGTTCTG
The DNA here is from genome assembly GCF_000149955.1 of Fusarium oxysporum f. sp. lycopersici 4287. NCBI lineage: Eukaryota > Fungi > Ascomycota > Sordariomycetes > Hypocreales > Nectriaceae > Fusarium > Fusarium oxysporum. Next base: position 2,943,691 of record NC_030990.1, read on the forward strand.
ACGGTGAACATTCCGGTACTCTTGCTGGTTGCTCGTAGCTCCTGCAGTCCTACCGAAACTGATGATGCTTGAGCCATCGATAGTTTCGACCATAGAGTCTTCTCGGGTCAAGTCGTGATACTTTTGCTGCGAGGTTTGCGGTTCTTCGTCTTCGATTGCTTCTAGCGGCCGGTGAGGAGAACCCGTAGGGAAGAAGCGGGACAAATTTGTGTTGGATAATTCAGGTCCGGATGGCTTGACTCGCTTGTTTGGTCGATCATCTCGAGGTTCGCTATAGTAACTTCTTGCTTCAGTAGATTGCCCGCCACCCATTGAGCTTCGTGGTTTCTGGTCGTTGATCGCTCTCTGCTCTGAACATCAGCAACTGGGATGGATTTTTGCAAGCGCAGTAAAAGACTGACAATCCGTGATTTCATCTTCGCTTCGTCACCCGGAGCTCTCCAGAAGGTGTCAGCAGGAACATTTCACAAAGAGTGGACAAGGAGCCTACCCATAGTCCGGGAAAGAGTTGGCGGTGGAGTAATAGCGTGCGAGAGGGCTAAAGCGAATTAGAGCGAAGCTCAGCGGAATACACAGCAGTATGGAAAGGAAAGAAGAAGAGCAATGCGCACTCCCATCGAGCCTTTTTCCTCCACTGGTCACCTATTGACGAAGACTGTGCGTGGGCCTCCAGCTTTTCGCCCTGGCAGTTCACGATGCGTCAGGCTATGAGGCGGTCATCAGCAGCCGCCAGAAGTTCGTGCAGCAGATAGCCGGTGTTCCCTGAGTCACAGGCCGGGTCGTCAAGTATTTGGAAGAGCACAAATTTTCATGAGTAAAGAACAGGGACTTCTTGAATCGGGTTTGTATTGTCTTCCCAGAGCTGTTCAATGCAAGTTTGAATGGACGGTTCTAGCGAGACCATTAAACGCTAGCTTGGCTGGCTTGTAGTGGGGCTACGCTCCAATTTAGTGCGACTTCGGCAGAAACTTGGAGCCCAGATAGTGGTGACTAGGTAAGGTAGGATTGCTGAGTTGTCAAAATGTTAGCCTCGAAGGGTCCAATCTGATGGGGTTGAAGAGGTCCAAGAGGTTCTATTGATTTGGGTACCTATGCTGTTTCAACATGCGACGCTGAAAGTCCTGTGTGAATGTTGGAATATGAGAGATTCCCATGTCCACATTAATCAATATGTTTTATATGATTCTTCCTTACTGAATCCAGTCCAACTGAACAGTGGAGTTCATGGAACACACAGCGGCCCAATCACAAGGCTGAAACCTCACAGCTCCAGCACTCACCTAACTTAGACTGCAGGTCTCGTCCGTCCCAAAACGTGGCCAGTAGCTCCAACGACTTGAACACCAAGACGCGACATCGTCAACGTCCCTCCTTCAAGCTCTCCTTTTCTTTTTGTACAACACTTTGAGAGCAAAAGCTGCAACTGCAGCTAATCAAAAGCTCACCATGTACAATTCTCTTACTCGTATTCAGAACACCTTTGGTTTCTTTACCACTGTCGCATTTGTGGTCGCAGCTTTTATCGCTGCGTCCGACCTCTTGGCTCCACGGGCGCCCGATGCTGGCATATTCCAGAAGACAAACGCTCAAGTGTATGTCTTTTCCTTCTAGGATCGAACATTATATACTAACTATCTTCTGTCTTGCAGTGTGAAGGGCCGACCGCACTACTACAGCTCTAAGAAGGAGGAATACGCCATCATTCGATTCAACCTCGATGCTGACTTGAGGAGCCTCTTTACATGGAATACCAAGCAGGTTTTTGTCTATGTCACTGCCGAGTGGCCTGGCCCCAACAATTCGACCAATGAGGCTGTCATCTGGGATAAAATTATCACCAACCCCAGCGCCGACCATCTCCAGAACATTGGACCCGTTGCGATGAAGAAGCTCAAGCGTAGCGCTGAGGGCAAGTCCATCGACCCTGAACGGTAAGTCTCTGTATATTCACAAGTATTTACATGTAACCTAAAGATGTTATAGTGGCTTTATCGGTCTCAAGAATCAGAAGCCAAAGTATCAGATCACCCACCCCAGTGGAAAGGTCGCCGAGACAGATGATGTGAAGCTCAAGCTACATTACAACGTTCAACCGTGGGTCGGTTTTCTAACTTGGGATCAGTCCCGGGATATCGGTCACTGGAGGGCTTTGAAATGGGGAGAGTCGCCCAAGTTCCAACTTCCTGCTCTCAAGACTAAGAAGAAAGATGCTCCCAAGAAGAGCTACTAATGGTAGACAAATACATTTGTGTCCCTTGAAAATGCATTCATAGTGTAATATGGCGCCCCGGGTCTTGGGCAAAAGCCATGATTGTAACTCCTGCGGCCATGATCCCTCTGACAAGGATCTGTTCGCACTCGTGACTCCGTGATACAGGTATCTAGCTTTTATCTATCAGACATTTTCATATCCACAACTTTTATTCCAACGTTGGCTATGTTGCAAACAATCCAAACATTTCAACATCATGTTGTAAGACACGGCATCATGAACAATCCATCCGTCATCGCCAGTACAAGTATGAATCAGAACTGCGAGGCATCTAGCCTTGGGTTCCATCAGCAGCAGCTCCTCCGTTGCCTCGTCCGCGGCTGGCCCCGCCTCGCCCTCTTCCACCACGTCCACGTCCACGGCCCCTGCCTCGAGGTGAGTCAAGGCTGGCTGGTGGTGGAACATTGCCATATCTCTGTTCCTGCGGAGGCTCGACCCCCCGGTGCCCATCAGGACCTGGAGAACTATGATGTGTACCGCGTGCGCGACCACGACCTCCTCTACCTCGAGTTCCGTGCCCATTAGCGTCCTGGCCTTGAGTCGCGCCGTCGGGAGGGCCATTTCGGTAAACCAAGGTGCTGTGCATGAGGTTAGGGGCACCTCCACGAGCGCCATTGCCTCGTCCTCGTCCTGGGGAGTTGCGTCCTGGTGGGTTGGAGCCATTCAAGGCTCCGCGCCACCCACCGCGAAGCGGACCAGGTGCTGGAGCATCCTTATACTGAGTGACGCCAACATTCGCATATCCACCTTGGGCGGCGATGACTGGTCGTCGCTGTTGTGACTTGCTTGTGGTTGAGATTACTTGTTTGTTCGTGGTATTCAGGACCGAAGAAGATGCCACAGTCTGTCCGCGGAACATTGGAGCTCTCTCATTAAGCGTGGTGCCACTCATGAACGATGTGTCCCAGACAACATCTAAAAGCAGAGCGGTAGCTGTGCGGCTGATACCAGCAACAGTTCCACGAGTCGCGATAGGAACTTTTCCAGCGGCAGAGACGTAAGTTACCCGATCTCCCAGGGTAAAGTTCTGGCTGCCGAGCACCATCTCAGCATCTGACGGCTTGAGAAGCGCTGAACGAGGAACGCCACGCAGTTTCTTGATATCAATATCTTGAGAAGCAGCATGAATTTGTTCTCCGACATTAGCCAGGGCCTTGACAACCTCGGAGTCGAGTTGCTCAGCTTCTAAAGGAACACGCTCGAACTTGCTGGTCTCCTGCTTCTTGAGCCAGGCCACAATCTCCTTAACTCTCTGCGAAGCAACACTGGGGTCATTCCAAAGATCTGTTTCGAGAACCTCGCTCTTCTGAGGTTCCCTCTGGATGGCAGCAAAGAAATCGGGGAAGGCAACCATGTAGTCAGCAATCAACTTGATTGCCATGCCACTGAATTCCCAACCCGTGTGAGACTTCCTTGAGTACCCCAAAACCTTGAGTTTTCGTCCTTCAAATTTCAAATTCAGTCCCAAATTCAGTCGAAGTCCAGCAGAATTGATAATTTGATACGAAGACGTAATCTTGCTTAGGACAAGAGGATGGATTCCCAACTGCTTGGCAACAGCAAAAGAAGGGGTGTAGGGGTTGGAGCGTTCTGCTTGGTGGATAATTTGCTTCGCAAAGTCCGGTTCCTTATTCTTCAGCATCGAAACAACGATCTCAGCCTTGTTATTGGCGTGGGCAGCGACTTCAAGGGGACGTCCGTATGCGTACTCGCCCAGGAAGAATGCACGAGTACCCCGAGGGAATTCTTCCTCGATTGGCAACGCCTCTTTTTCAATGAAGCGCTCATCTTCGTTAACGACTTCGTCAACAATGGTTTGCGCAGCATAGGTGCTTCTCAGGCTGGGATTCTCGGCATACTCTTTAATCAGGGCACCCTCCTCCGTACGAATGAGGCCCTTCAGCATATGGACATATACCAAACACTCAACCTGTCCGATGGTGATTGCTAAGCGTTTGGCATGCCAGTTCTCCAGGTAATCAGCTTCCTTGGCCCAATCGGCAGCCTCCCTGTTATTGTGGTCCTTTGTCACAATGTCTTTGCCGTTTTCGGCCATTTCGTAGCTGAAAAGTTCGTCTTGCACCTTGATGACTTTGGCTTCCTGAAGGAATGGGTATCCAACGAAGCATCGATGGCCTATTTTGGCCTTCCAAGTTTCTATCTTGGTACGATTCTCGGTTTCAGTCAGTGTGACACAGATGCTTGGGTTTCTGCTGTCAGCCTGGAATACATTAACACCGTACCCTTCAACGAGTTGGGCGGTATACGGAAGGGTGTGCAGCGAAGGGAAGCCGGCCAGTGCATCGACGCTTAGCAAAGCACCGTTAGTCAAGCCTGACAAGTATTCAAGTCCCTCCATGTCCGGAAGGTCGAAGATATTCTCAATACAGCGACAGTTCTGGATCTCAGGGAAAACACCAGGTAGTGGTGAAGGATACACAAAATCGACTTCAGGGGAATATGTGAACTTCAGAGGAACGCCAAACCCGTTGCGAGCCTTCTCATCAGGTTCCAGCAACTCATTTTTGGGGGCCATCGCGGCCAATAAGCGCTTTTCGTCGATGAAGGGGAATCTTGATAACTGCTTCCCAGTCCATTTTCTTCCCATTCATGTCCAGCTCGAAGTCTCGTGGATAGAAGTCAATGATTGGAGAATCAGGATTCGTCATCAGGTCGTGGTAAACCTTAGGGACGATCTTCTTACTCCGGTCCGGCAACACGCCCATGAGTTGTTCGTACGGCAAAAAAGGTTGGCCTTTTTTGAAGTTGAGGTCCGCACCAACACCCTTGACGACATCTACGTTTTGTCAGCTACAAGAACTCATATACCGCCGTATCACATACCTGAGATAAGAGGTGCAAAATGGTACCCGTAGAACCAAGGCCATGATGCAATTCCTTGATAGTAGTAGTACAAGACCCACTGAAGACCCTGGACGTAGTTCTCACAAAGCGCTGTAAGCTCCTTGTCGTAATTGTCAGGTGCCCACTCTTCAAACTTCTGGAGATAGTATTTTGTCTTCCAACCCTGGTACTTGTCTTGGTAGAGCTTCTCGTAATGCTTCTGAGCATCTTCGGGAGTCAAGTCGATCACCAATGCCTTGTCGTACGTCTTCATTACCCGGTAGGCAGCTAGATTGCCCTCCTCATCGTCATCATCATCCTCTTCGTCGTCGTCGGCATCATCCTTGACCTTCGGGGGGAAAGATACAATCAGATGACGGTGCCCCTCATCGTCCTCCTTAGTGGACCACTGGAGGTGCATTGAATCAGCCAAATCCTGAACAAACTTAACGATCAGCAGGCTTGAGACTTGTACCGAGGTCCAAAGGTTGTTCGGAGCGTTTCGAAATGTAGGGTCGAATCTTTTGTTTCCATAAATCGCGCTGCGCTGAGGTGATCACCAGCTGACCCCCTTTGGGCGCTTTAGCTTCGGCGTTTTTGTTTTCGAGTTTCTTTTCCATCTGTTTCGACGCGAACCATTTTTCATCGGATACGTCGTTATCGAATGCATCGATTTCGGTCTTGGAAAATTCACCCGAAGAGGCGCCGTAATCGCTCAATTTTGATACCTCCAATTTTCGTTCATGTTTCCATCGCATTTTGGGAGGATAGATTTGGTGGCTTCTAAACATTTTCCGCCAGAGCACCCTTCATTAATGTGCAAAACTGGGGTAAGTTGGGGCAAGAAAATCGTTTCCCCCGAAGAACGCCATCAAAATAAAAGTCATCAATGACTCTTTCCAGATCAAAGGGAAAACTCAGGGCCCCGTCCTCTTGAAGCTCCTGAAATTCCATCTCCAAATACTCCCTCACTATGCAAAGATGAAGCAGATAGAAGTTCTGGTGCTCGAGTTCTTTGGACTTGGTCTTTGACGCCCGTCCAAATGTAACCTCTTCTCGGAGAAGACAGAAATGAGGGTCATGGCTGAGCAGACCGAGCATGATCAGATCAGCATCAAGACCATAAAGACAGTGCCTGACGTTTTGGTTGTAGTTCGGCTGAGCTTTAGCATTTCGAATATATTCCATGATCTTGTGCTCTCCCTCGCCAGGAACTTCGTGGCCGGATAGCACAATTTCACAACCCTGCCAATCTGTGTCCTCGGACACCTTCTTGTTGACAAAATACCTCAATTGCTGGGATAATTTTGCCATGAACTCCGTTCCTGCGACTTATCAGATTTTGTCATTGATATTCCTGGTAAATTTAACATACCAGGGGTGATGCAGTTGCTGTCGAACGGTTCCTCTTTGGGAATCTCAACACCTTCCTTGATGGCCTTTTCACGGGCCTTCTCAGCATCGAGCGCAGTCCTAAAACGTCGAGAACGTTGCTGGTTCATCTTGGCTCGTGGCGCAACACCATCAATAGCCATGAAGAAGAGTTGTTTGGGCTTAATCTTTCCAAACAAATGCTCAATGTAGTTGAATATGCGAATGAACATTTCCTCCTCGCTGAGACGGAATGATACATCCTCGCCCGCATCCTTATGGGTACAGTTATGGATGATACCATTCATGTCGAGCTAGGCGACGGTCAGCATGCATGCGTAGAGGGATGACAGGAGGCATCGGACAACGAACATAAAGGCAGTCGAATTCGGGTATTCGGTTTTCTGCGATGAGTTGAGAAATGGCAGGATATCGTTCGGAGAGCCATCTGAAGAACTTGGGGACACTGCGACGAAAAGAATCAGCTATTGAAGGTAGAGATGAAGAGCAGCGAGAGGTACGCACCCCATCTTGACGGGTCGTGGACAGTTTCCAGTCCACACAAAATGTCAAATGTATTGAAAGTGATGTTTTATTGGGAACACACCCCTAAGAAACTGGGCGGGAAACGTGGAAAGTCCTGTAAAAACAGGATCGCGGGACAGGAGAGTAAGTCAACGTGGCGGCAAACAATCTGTGAGCGGATGGTGCTATAGCTGAGCGATCAGACCTCAGCAAGTGATACTGCACGATACTCCGTAGATGAGTAGTATCGTAGGGTACCGTCGAGTTCCGTGAGGGTTTATGAGGTAGAAGGTGAAGATGAAGGCGAATCGTGTTATCGTGAAGTCCAAGAGTCATTGAGGGAACCCAGGACCTACGGCGAGATGGTGGGGCTCTGAACCTGTGATGGAGGGGCTCAGTGATCTACCTTTATAGTACTTATGCTCCCCGATAACTTGTGTGGTATAAGAAGTACTGCCTATGTACCTTAACTGCTCTACTCCCCGCTGTGAGTCAATTGCCCGTGGCGGATTGTGGGGTACTCTAGCCACAGGATCTTCCACTCGCTGTGGCTCACCGTTGCTAGGTGCTGTCTGTCACTTTACGCGCGACGCGACCTTGGGCACTTTTCAGCCTTCCTGGTCAACTACACTCATCATCCTCAGCCGTGCACACAATTTCTTACCACCAACGATTTGCTAGGTTACCTACTTTGCCTTTACCATTATCTTACGCATTTTCTTCACATTCTAAATAACCTCAAAATATTCAACTCAGCAAATACGAAAAGTTATCATGGCACCTGCTCAATCCGCAGAGCGCGATGTTGACAGTGAGTTTGCGCTTCACAAGCAAGCAATTAAACTTGCCCGTAACCGCAAACTTGCACAGACATGGTTACTGACATTAATGCAGTCGAGATGACTCACGAAGATGATGATGATCAGGGCGAGCGCATGATTAATGAAGGTATGGAGAAAACAATGACAAGAATATGGACTAATCGTACTAACACTAAACAGAGTACAAGACATGGAAGAAAAACAGCCCGTTCTTGTATGACATGATTCTCGGGCAAGTCATAGGTCTTTGATCACTACCACGAATTCTTGATCTAACGTTCATCTTCCAGAACGGCTCTGACTTGGCCGACTCTTACAGTCCAATGGTTTCCCGACGTCAAGGAGCCAGAGGGCAAGAACTACTCAGTTCACCGCCTCCTGCTTGGCACTCACACTTCGGATGAGAGCCCCAACTTTCTTCAGATTGCCAATGTTCAGATTCCAAAGGCTGTAGCCCCCAATCCCAAGGACTATGATGAGGAGCGAGGCGAGATTGGTGGCTACGGCAAGCCTGGTGATGTCGCTGCTATCAAGTGTGAGATTGTTCAGAAGATCGAGCACCCCGGAGAAGTTAACAAGGCTCGATATCAGCCTCAGAACCCTGACATCATCGCCACTCTTTGTGTGGATGGCAAGATCCTCATCTTCGACCGAACAAAGCACCCTCTCCAGCCCACTTCCCTTGGAAAGGTCAACGCTCAGATCGAGCTTGTTGGACACAAGGCCGAAGGTTTCGGCCTGAACTGGAACCCTCATGAGGAGGGGTGCTTAGCGTCTGGTAGCGAGGATACCACAATGTGTCTTTGGTAAGTATTTATCACTGGTACTCAGAATGCTCTGCTCACATACTGTACTTAGGGACTTGAAGACCCTTAAGGGTGATTCGAGGATCCTCAATCCTTCTCGCAAGTACACTCATCACACCCAGATCGTCAACGACGTTCAGTATCATCCAATCTCAAAGAACTTCATCGGTTCTGTGTCCGACGATCAGACTCTCCAAATTGTTGACGTACGTCACAGCGAGACCGCCAAGGCAGCAGTTGTTGCTAAGCGTGGCCATCTTGATGCGATCAATGCTCTGGCGTTCAACCCCAACTCGGAAGTGCTCGTGGCCACTGCCTCAGCCGACAAGACGATCGGCATCTGGGACCTCAGAAATGTCAAGGAGAAGGTCCACACTTTGGAAGGTCACAACGATGCTGTTACATCCCTAGCCTGGCACCCGACTGAGGCTGGTATCTTGGGAAGTGCCAGCTATGATCGAAGAATCATCTTTTGGGATCTTTCGCGGGTTGGCGAGGAGGTATTGCCCGACGACCAGGATGATGGTCCCCCTGAATTGTACGTCCAGAAACTGCCAGGGCTTGATTTTAATAAAAAGCTAACAAATCTAGACTCTTCATGCACGGCGGTCATACAAACCATTTGGCTGACTTCAGCTGGAATCTCAACGAGCCTTGGCTTGTAGCAAGCGCTGCGGAAGACAATCTGCTGCAGATCTGGAAGGTAGCTGAGTCCATTGTCGGTAAGGACGACGGCGACTTGCCTGTCGATGAGCTCGACCGATAGGTGAGGTGGAAGTTCGTGGAGAAGTTCCGGTCTTCATAGGATGAGGAGACGCAGCAGCTCTGGAGGCGGTGGCTTCAAGAGACAGATGCCACCAGCATTGAGGGGCGACATAGCTATCCTAGTGCCAAGGATTCAAGTACTCAAAGGGGGCTTGGGGCCTAAAGGAGATAACAAACAAATTATTCACGTGTCTCCCTGGATTAAATAAAATGCTTTTTGTTCTTCAGTACTCCAGCTCTTTGCAGTGTCGCGAATTTCTCGCGAGTGCGTGGCACCGTTGACACTGGCAGCACCTGGCGGCTCATCTCTTGTCTCTAGTGGACCTGGTGACTCTTCTTCCCACGGCAACTTAGGTGCCCTAGTTCGATACTGTTTGTTCCCTGTTGTTCGAGTCCGTCGTCAGTGGCCAGCCGCCTGGCTATTGTTTCTTGAATCATGCCCCACGAAGCACGACTAGGTATCTTTGCACTACGATTTTCTACTTCAGCTTTCTACAATTACACTGCCGCAAATCTCGCTACATCATTTAACCACCTCTGAGCTTTCATCTATTCTTTCTTCGCAATCCCTATGGCTTCCAACCCATCTCATCCAGATGCGGGACCATCTGCACCACACAACGTCCCTCGTAATACCTTCAACATGCAGCCAGCTACGAGTAACACGGCTCAGTCCGGTGTCAACTCTCAGACTACTCCCCAGGACCAGGGCCAAGGCCAAGTCCAGTCCCCAGATGAGCTCCTCACACATCCAGAGCGGCAATTTGAACTCCTAACAGATGGCATGCGACGTCGCCTCGAGGAAGCAGTTGCTCGCGAATCTCGCACAAACGAAGAACTTGCCGCAATGGGCGTCGATCCTGAAGACTATGGCGAACATGGGAACAAATATATGGACACAAACATCGATCTGGGCCCTGATGTCGAAATCAAGGAGCCTGACAGTCAACTAAGCATCGCAAAGAGGGTCAAGTTCTCGAAAGCTTATGCTCATGGTCTCTTTGAAGGAGAGAATCCCTATGAAATTGAGAATGAAGTTGATCATCTCACCCTAAGTCTCAAGCACACCAGTCTCGATCTTATCACGGCTCTCTGCTGTAACCTTGAGCTTGCCATTGAGATTGGTAAGCACCTCTCTCCCAGAGACATCGTGGGCCTGTACATCGCCAGTCCTGCATTTCGAAAAGCAATTACAGGACATATGCTCTCCTGCATTCGTATGTGGATTGACACCAATGCGCCCGAGGCTGGGAAAGTCTTTCACTGGAAGCTCTATGGCAAAACCCTCATCAAGGATCCAGCGAACCGCAACTCGAGTACTCATGATGCTCGGTTCCTTGAAGGCCGCTGGGAAACCACGAAGACAAACCCCAGCCAGATTCGACTGATTCCTGGTTTCAAGTACCTTGAGTTGGTCATCGGCCGTGATCGATACTGTCGCGAGATCATCGCAATGATGGCTCGCATGGGTTTTCGTATGCCACACACAATGCACAGCACCCTTCTCCGACTCTGGGTCTTACTTGACATCCCTACTACGCGCCAGAGACAACTGTTCCTGAGAAGCAGAAAGTATTGGACCGACATCCACCTCTACAACGCGCAGTTCTTTATGGTCAAGCTTTCGATGGCCTTTACACACCCCTTTTTCAGCCCGATCAGCATTGACATGGTTAAGCTCATGATGGGTCAGAAAGGTTTGTATCCCCTGTGGCAATGCCTCATGCGACAGAAATACAGGACTATGTCAGAATGCATGGAGCTCAAGGCCCGCTACGACTTGCTCCTCCCTAGATCTGTTTGGGGTCTCATTCAGAGAGAAAAATACCCCTCGGCTTATGGGGTTCCTGTCCACGAGGTTGGCCTTGGTCACCTGGAAGGCTGGGGTAAAGGCGTCCTTCATCTCGGGCGCCCTGATCAGATATTGCCGATCGAAGCAGTCTCCCGTGGACTCCATCTAGACGACCACATCACTCAAATGATGGTATGGGGCTATATTGACTTTGAGACGGGAGAGAACCTCGTCCCTACCGAAGAAGAGATGTACATCTCAGATGAAGATGAGAAGCTCAACAAAGCCGACAACACTCACCATTGGCAGCGCAAGCACGCTCTCAAGAAACGCTGGAATGAACTCACCCCTGAACAGCAACAGGAGATTAAGGACGATGATGCGGATGAACACCTCCGTGCTATGGCCTGGTCATCAGTTGACCACGAGGACCTAGACTGGGACAGGGAGTCCGACGATGCTGACGACGAGAGCGACGGCGAATACGACATCAACGCCGAGATCAACCGTGGATATCGCATGCCTGCCACACCTAACGAAAGCTCATCACCTGAAGATAGCATGAGCGACATACCAGCTGGTGGAGAGGCAACTCGCGTCGGGAATCAGGAAATTTCTGCTGACGAAGTCGCTGAGACGATGGGAGGAATGGACGTCCCTGTTCGAAGAGAGGAGATTGGGGCCTGGAATACCACGCTCAGCGAACTCTTCGTCAACTCACCCCCTGAAGTGAATGATGCCGATTACAAAATGGCCAGGACTTGGGACATCTGGTTTACCAATGGAAGCTCTGGTCAACCCCCTTTCGCCACCGCGCCCAATACGATGGGTATCCAGAACCAGGCTGCCGGTAACAACTTGAACAACAATGGTCAGTAGGGTTATGAAGGAGTGAAGGTACAAAAGACACTTGCAACTTCAAAACGCATGGCATAAGATCACCCTGGTTAGACAACAAGCGAATAGCGAATCCTTGTACCACTCTTGATCAGTCACCTTCTTTTGTTTCTGGACCCATAACTGGCTGGCCTCCAATGGAGGAAAAAGGAGAAAATAAGAGATTATAAGTCAAAGTACTTCTTGAGCATCCTATATTGATCTAGTATGCAAGACATAATGTGAAAAGCAGGGAGAGTTGATGTCTAAAGAATTACCTATCGATCATGAGAGGGTAGTTCAATGAGAGGAAGAAATACAATATGTAGACGAAATAAATGACAACCTCCAACGGCCATAGCAGCCGGCCTAATCGATCTTGCCCAGCCAAGTTTCTGAACCCTATTGTGTAGACAAAGTCATAGTCCCTAGTAGAACTGTAAGGAATCCAGATAGTACCTAGGTAGGACTGGCGACATGCTCCCACATCGTCAGCTCCTGTGAACAGCAAAGATGCAGCTTTAGCCAGCGCATGGAACATAACATCCATTTTGACACCCCGACTCCTCCCTACCGTGGCTTAGGTTCCTATTAGCCACCCCATCCTGCTCCCCAGCACCTGCGCGTCCCAAGCAAAATCAGATGAAGATAGAAAGATGCAGAGATTATCAAGACAACTGAGCAACGTGAGAAAGACAATGTCAAACTCATATGGGAGAGAATGAGTGACAGCGGTAAAAACAGAAGATGAGGGTAGATATGAGAGACAGGCAATAGAGAAAAACAGTTAGTTTGTCGGGTAATGAGCCGCCGACTTTGTGTGAACTGGATAACTGAGTCAGACAAAGGCCAAGAAATATCCGTACACACTCCCCTTCGCTATGCACCCAACCCCGTAACCGTTTTCCAGCAATACCACCACCAGCCCCTGAAGCCCAGAGACCAGAGACCAGAGACCAGAGACCAGATCGCCAACAGCTCTACGGATCTTCCTTTGCCCTCATGGCAAGAGGAGGAAAGAAAAGCCGCAACATGCCGTCTCCAGTCTTGTGAAACATAAAACAGACAGCGGCCCCAGTAAGCAAAGCCCGTACCATATGGACTCAACCGGCAACACCAGAGAAAGGAGGCCCTGGTCCCAGCAAAGTAAGCAAGTCACTTTTGTCTTCCCAACCTTTGAAATTTTGTAACACATCCCGCCTTATAATCAATTATCCGTCACTCCGACCAGACCTTCCGAACCAATACACACACCGTTCCACCTTTCCTTTGATAGATCTGATTGCACAGGGTTTGCAGTCACAAGTGTTCTATGTTCGTCATCAAAGAAATTTCGCGAAAAAATAAAGCGGCACGTATCACCCGGGTCCATATACATGGAGGGGTGACCCAGGAAATACACAGCGGATCGGCTGTAACAGTCTTTTACTGTTTAAGCAGGCGACTTGTTAGGAGGGGCAGAACCACCGTTCTGGCGACCATCTCCTCCACTAACTGAAAGTCCTCCAATGCCGCTGGAAAGGAAAGCAAAGGGGTCGTTCTCGGTATTGCCACCGTTGTTGTTGGCGTTATTGTTATAAAAGTTGTTAGATGGCCCACCAGATGCAGGCCCATTGGTGGCTGACTGGAACGCAGCCTCAGCAGCACGACTATCGAAAGGGCCAGCCGCATGGGAAGCAGGTCCAGATCCAAAACTGCCGTGAGTGTTCAGGGAGCTAGGGTAAGCGGCAGCACCACCTCCGAGACCCGAGGGAAGGTAGTGGCTGGGAGGGCCTCCAAAGTGTTGTTGATTGTAGCCACCACCGGAGCCGCCGAAGGAGCTACCAGAGCCGAATGGTCCGGGTCCTGGAGCACCTCCCATGGATCCCTGGTTCATCCCGTACTGAGAGGCATTGTCCATGGGAGAAGGGTATCCAGAATCAGCAACAACAGCTGCGCCTGCGCGGCTGGCACCACATCGAAGACAGCAAACGTTCTTCGCGAAATTATGGTAGCCACAGACCTCGTTACCACACTTCCAGTCACCGGCACGGAAAGGCACCACACCGCTACCGCCCATACGACCACCGCCATGACCCATAGGCCCGTGGTGACCACCATGAGGAGGGGGGGGCATCATAGCAGGAGGTCCGTAACCATATCCACCACCGTAATTGTTGTTGCCGCCGCCCATATCGTTCGAAGGGCCGGCGCCGACAGCAGGGAACGAGCATCGGAAGCAAGCAGTTCGACGCTGGAAGTTGGAGAACCCGCAAGAAGGGCAGGTCCAGTCACCAGGCCTAGGGCGGTTCTTGCTAGGAGGGAACGGAGTCAGTATGTCCTGAGCGCGGTCGAGGACACGGCTGGAGGAGGGCGAGACCTCAATGGCCTTCTCATTAAGGGCACGACCATTCATACAAAGGCTCTCAGCGGCCTATAACTGGTTAGCATGACAGATAACACATGTTGGCAACAAGAAGATGGAAATGGCGCAAGATGAGACTTGATGAGGGAACTATTAGACTTACCTCCTCATGAGAAGAGAATACAGCAAATCCGGTGCCGGTGGGCTTATGCTGTTCAGGGGTTCGAAGAGTCCAGAATGCAATGGGTCGGCCACCGAACTGAGTGAACCAACTTTCGAGCTCGGACTGAGTAGTATCGTGGGGAAGTCCCGACATGTGAAGAACCTTGCTCCTCTCCGAGAGAAAAGCTCGAACATCGGCCCGGGCATCCATGGGCCGAGTCAAGACATCGGGATGCTCCTGGGGAGGCTGCGACTTACGAATCAACCCCCGGAGGACTCGGGCAAGAGTGACAGCCTCTTCCATCGCACGTCGTGGCGAGGCAGGAGCAAGAGCCTGGAGGTGGAATGGAAGGTTGTGCTTAATCGGAGCACTCGACTGAACGGGCTCAACTTCGAGAGCGGCGCAAATGTTGGAAAGCATCGAAGGTCCGAATGGCAGAGACTCAGGGTGGTGTTGCTGCCAGCGCTGGTACTCGGTGCGGAGATCGAAAGTGCGTGAGTGCTGCAAGTAAGGAGGGAGAACCACAGCCTTGTCGCGGGCTTCGCGAGGCAGCTGAACACGGAGATCCCATGCGTCAAGAGTGACGAAGACGAAATCGAGGTTCTTGGAGGTTAAGTACTCGGTAGCGAATGTATCGAATCGGGTGATAGCGTCTCTAAAGGTACCAGCGTTTCGAACATGCTCCCAAGTCAAGGTTGTCAGGCTCGCTGCGAAAACAGTGGGTTAGCTAAAATATTTTACCTCGACATGAATGGCCAGCAATATTGGGTTTTGGCATTTGGGCAATTGTCTGGACGAAAGAGAGCAGCGTGGAGCATATGTAATGGAAAAGGTGAGCCATTAGCGTAAGAAAACTTACTGCAGAGGGGCGTAATTGGAGTATTGACGGGCTTGACGAGGACGCTCTCATGAGTAATCTGGCAGTGACAAGGCTAGTCAGCAGTCTGTGTGTTATATGGAAGCATTGAATGCTTTTGGAGGAGAATTTGGAACACAAGGAAAATTTTGGGGGGGTTTTTGGCTGGGGCAGGGTGGTGTTTCTCACCTCCTCAAGTGAGTTTGCGTCGACCAGGATCCAACCAAGCTCAATTACTTCGGCCGAGTCTTTTGTCACATAAACGCCGTGCTCGTCGCAGGTAGTCGCAACATGGATGACAACATATCGATCGATGTTAAGCTGAGGAAGTTGTTGTGAGGCCATATTCGCGACGGAATCGCTCGGACGAGGGTCGGCTGCGAGTTTGGGAGGTAAGAAGAATCAGTATCTGATTTGCTGGCAGCGCAGACGAGACGGCAGCGGCGAACTACAAGGGGATCTCGTGGATTCCTTGAGATCGTCGTAGTGATAAACACTCGAAAGGCAAAGAAATATTATGTGCAACTAGCCCGTGGCCCGGCCAGCTCGCGATGAAAGAGGTAGAAAGGTATACGTGAGGTGGGTGAGCGGGAAGTTGACGGGAAGCGGAACGGATGTGGATGTGGCCAGTAGTTGAAATGGCAGCTTCCAGCCTTCAGGGGAGTTGGTGCCAAACACGAAATGGGCCTGAGGCGGGTGCTTTCTCTCCTAGGGGATCAGGCCCCGTAGGTAATGTAGTGGAGAATGTCAGCACACGCTACCAGGTTATTTAAAGAGCCGGCCATGAATGAAGGGCGATTGTTCAACTTCATGGGCAGCATAGCATATCGTTAGGTCATAAGAGATTATCTGTGGAAGGCGGATTCTGCAATCAGTTGGCAGATATCGTTCTTGGAGGCGTTAAAAATGCCTATTGCTATCGAAGCTCAAACTTTCAAGTAAGTTCTGCTATCAACCTGTCGATGTTGGCCTTTCTTGAGCACTCAGGCTGCTTTGCGTTGAGAATTGGGAGCCACAGTCACCTGCAAGGGGAAACACAGCTTCAACACCTACCTTACAGTAGCTAGGTAGTACTTTGAAATAGCGGACTATACACGGGAGCCATCTCATGATGTCCAGATACTCTTCTAATCCAGACACCTTTGTGGCTCAGAATGAGGTGTCCCGGTAAACCCCTATACTTACCTAAGCTATTCACCGTTGAAGTCAATTGACGAAGGCAAGGCTTGAACTGGCCAATGTTCCGTAAACGTTGTTGACCTGATGATAACTTCTGGGTGTTCAAAGCGCTTGACTTCGAAAGGCTGCTCTCGGTTTCCTTGCCCGAGGTATCTTACCTAGGTACCTCACGAAGCTTTTTTGTTAATAAATGAACATGTTCCGGCTCGTACCTCCTCAACGTGTGATAATGAAGTGTTAAATGACCCTGACACAGCCGCTCTTGAATTGGGACAATTTCTAAGCCAGCTTGAAAATCTTCACTTTCCGATGCGTCCGAATCCTACCACCTCAAACTCGGCTTGATAGTTCGAAACTTGCCATTCCGCTCAACACATCAATATCGTCATGAATAGGTAGTATAAGGTACCTTCGCCAAGACTACAAGTAACCCTACCGCCCATACTCCACGTTTTTGACAGTTCGTAATTCGTCCTCCCAACCCTTCCATGCACCTCAGTAAAAGCTGGGCAGCCTTTTACCCAACCCGCTGATTTCTCGCAGCGACCGCGCGTACCATTACCAACCACATTTCACGGTGCATATGCATGACTGAGGTACCGAGGAAAAGGAATGGATGTGAAGTTGCTGTGCTAGATTCGAGACGCATTGATGATAATACTCCAGCAACTCAATTCAATGCCTCTGAGGTTTGAGTTCCATGTGAACAGACTGACAGATTCGTAACGGTAATCTAACGTACTATAGTTAGAAATGGTCAACCGCGGACACTGTTGTGGCTGCTCGACTAACAGCAATCTCCGCTCAGCCAGGGCGAAAGCCAACAGTACAGTGTCAGCCTCATTATCGGAGCCTGCTCCGACCTCGATTCTGTTCTGCTGCCACTGATTCAACTAGACAATGCGCTCTTCAAACGCTTATTCACACTCATCTGCCTTGCGCTTTGTCGCATTTTAATAATTACCTTACTAGTTACCATAAGAATAGCAGAAATCCATCATCAGTCAGGCAGGATGGCCTAGCACACGACAAAGTCCCACCCGTGCGCGGACACAGATTTACCGCCTGAGGTGAGGCGTCATCAACCTCGCTCCAGCTACATCAGTCAGTCCACAATGATGTAGACCCCTCTCACCTCTTCTCTTTTCTGCTGCCATTTGACTTTGGATCTTCCTAATGCTGAGTTGATCAAAGTAAACCTCGTTGAGTAGCCTAACTTGCCAGCGAATCATGTCTGCACATTACGTCTGCTGCGTTGTGTACTCTGTAATAATGTCCAAGGTTGATTGATGAGCCTGTTTTGCTGGGTAAACGTTGAGCGGCTTTACTACGTACAGGACGGACAACGTCGCTTATGAAGAGTAGGGGTCACAATCTATATTCTGGGTCCCAGGGCGAGGGCCGATAGCCAAGAAGTTCACCGAAACAGGCCGCAAGTCTTCGTAGTTCATATATGGTCTAAGGAGTTCTTGAGGCCAGGACGCAGATGAATCTAGTCCAACTTCTGAATGCTCCCAAATAGAGTAGCGAGATTATCTGACTACCTTAACCAATATTACCCCAGCTATAAATAGAACCCGGAAACGTCGTCCATCAATAACTTACTATTTTCTTTCGGGACCACAGGGTTATAAAGGTCAGTCATACTAGAGTATCATGCCAGGCAAGGGGGTGACTCTAATGAGTTTCGGCTGGTGGCCAACAAGGATTGTAATAACACCATTTACGGTATCAGTACCTCAGGTGCATCTTTAGAAAGGGCACGACGTTCATTGGCCAAAAGCTACTGGCGTGAAGGCAGAGGTGACCGAATCGAACACTCTGAGAAAAGCTGCTCATTCTTCCAACCAGAAGCGAAGACACGATACTGTAATATACCTATATATATTATTCTTTAAGCAAAAGCATTTCGTATTTACATTCCACTACACCGTGGCATACTGTTGAGCCATATTTTCTTGTACTTTGATTCTTTCTTTCCTTCTTTATTATGTGAAGGTGACCAGGTAACGGAAGGGTACTTTTTGATCATGGAGAGTCTGTCTCTCCTCCTCAATCTAAGCCAGTGATGAGACTAGGTACCTAGGTGAGTTTTCAACTTCCACAATAATCGATGAGTGACGAGCAGCTCGTCTGAAATAAACGACCTGTCCCCTGGAGCTCAGCCACCTCCTTCGCCTTGGGAACCGGACTTTCGCTGTTGATACCTATTAGCCACAAACACCTTCTGACACAGCTCATCACATGTTCGCACATTGATGCACCTTTTCAACGCAGCACTGGCTAGGGAGGATGGGTATGTAAGAACCATTGCAACTCTACGTTCCACTGAAGTGCTAATCAAGACAGGAACCGCTGTGATATGAACAACATGATGCAGGTGATAGTGACATTCTGAGCATTGTCGCGTTTGGTGGTGGTCTACAGTGGCCTAACCTCTTGTGCTGTTGGTAATTGGTTAGAATCACTGGTGAATGATTTAATAGGTCAGCGACAATAGTTTCCTCATGTCAAAGATCTTACGCACTTCTGATAATAATGCCTGGGAATTACATTGCATGCTATGTCGTTCAGTAAGTCATGCTAAGGTCGGTCTCCTGGACTCGAATATCAAGCTCGGGATCGATCTCTTTTCGTAGAAAATCACTCTACTGTAGTAGGTACCAGGGTATGGGCTGCTGTTGGAGGCTTGGCCACAAGACGGTTTCTTGGGATTTGTCACGGCAAATTTTATGCCGACGTGGCCTACGTCATAGCTTCCCTGGCGTTACAATCAAGAATACCTATGTATCTAGATGTTCGTGACAGGTAGCGAAGGCCTCATTACTTGGTATTATTTACGTGGCGCGCATTTTCGACGACTTCTGCGACGACCCTACTTGTTTATTTTCTCTCTCTTTCAGTTACATTTTCTCTCAGCTATCAAAACGAGAACTTGCGACTTCTTGAGTCACCGACACAACTACCTCTAAACTTCTCTCAACCTTGCATTAACAGGTTGCAACCATGGGTGCTATTTCTGCCGTCTTCCTTATCCTCATCACGATTTTCTGTCAGTCACAGACTCCTCCTGATCGCACAATGCAAAGCAAAACTAATGTAGTCGCAGTCCCTCCCATCGGCGTCTGGGCCGTTGCAGGATGTGGAATGGGTATGCAACATCTCTTTATCTGGCTGCACTCACATGCTGACTTTCTCAGATCTGTTCATCAACATCTGCTTGACCCTTCTTGGCTTCCTTCCAGGTCATATCCACGCCTTCTACCTTGAGTACATCTACTACGACCGCCGAGAACAGGCGCGCGAGGGTCGTTTTGCGACTGGACCTGCGCCTGGCATTTACTCCGACAACGTGCAGACTGGCGGACAGGGCTATGGAACAATGGGACGCGCAGCATAAAATGAATAGAAGTTGGTGGTAATCGACTCTAGTTATTGGCTGTCTTGGAATTCAGGCGAAGTTGTTTGCATCAACTGGGTGTTGCATATTCGCCGACATCGGCAGCGATAAAGGTGGTGCAAGGAGCTGATGCCTGCCTAACCTTTGGGTTATATACAGGGTGATGTGGTTTGTTGTTAAATCAACTGGTCTGGTGTGAGAATGGTGACGCAGTGTCAATACGATATTAGTACGCTGATGTCGAAAGACATGTGGTACGTCTTAGAGAATGTTGAATTCAAGTTGGATTTCGATATTCGTCCATGCTGGTAAAGGGAAGGGGTTGAAACTCCAATCATAGAGAGAGGATACCACAACGCCTGTATGTATAGTCCGTATTATTAAATATCTCTGTATGTAGAATCGAATAACATTAGGAACGTAGTGGGAACTAATGTACAAAGTTTGCTGCGCAATGACTTGGAGGTGTGAGTTGTCCGCCTTGGCTATTTCTGCATGTGCATAGATACGTGCCTGTTATTCATACTAAAACTACAAATGTACCGTCCTGCAGCCAGTACATATGTTGTGCCAACCTATTTGCCAGGAATGGTTTCAAATATACCATAGACACCGACACACGATCCAATGGGTAGCTCCTAGTTCGTAGGTTTATCGTTTGTTAGTTTTGTCAGAGTTGGTAGGAATAAACCCAGCTTTCGACAGGCTGTATATCTGTGAGCAATGAATATTCTCATCGAGGTGGTTCAGGGTAAATAGGGATATGTTGCCGAGAGCTACATAATAGATGCAAGCCAATGAGAGACAATGCGGGGACGTCGCCCGAGACGAGCTTGATCCTTTCACTGAGTGCCTAATTATCGACAGCCACGACACTCATGCATAAGGGCCAAATTTGGGTTGTCCTGATTGGCTTTGCTACTTCCTATAAGCCTCAAGAATCAATATCAATGGACCTGGAGGGAAAAGCAACGAAACGCATGTGAGAGAAAAGATCCCCTCTTCTTTCCTTTATTTTCTAAGTCACCTATTGCTCTTGCAGCTTGCTCTCTTAGATACAGTGTTGCGAAGTAAGGTAGCTTCAAGTTAGAGGCCTGCCTGACTGTACAGCCAGCATTCCATTCTCCTCAACATTGGAGGTACCAACTGGACAGGCTCTCTACCTGACTTATTACCTCTCCTCTCCTCTTCCTGCAATCTCATCATCTATCAACTCTCATCCCACATCTCCACCAAGAACAAACTAAACCCCTTCCTTGTCTTACCACGCCGTATTTGTAGCCGAAGAGTGCCATACTGTGCTTTTTGCTACTGTCGCATCTCCTGCATCCCCATCCATCGACCCACTGCACCGCGTATTGCATCAACGGCTCGACCGTCAGCCAAGACAAGACGAGGCAAGACAAGACAAAATCAAACCAGACTTCATGGTTTTACGTTTTCTTGCCTTGCTGGCTCCCATCACTCGCCATTCATTGTTCTAGCTGGCCAATTCACATAGCCTCTGGGGTTGATGCGCCAAATTGTTCGGAGCACATCTTTCCTGACATATGTACCTTGCTACACACTACCAGCCTAGGAGCTAGTCCAAAGGTAGTTTTCTACACTTGCTTCTTTACCGCTGCCTTTGCAGCTAATCCCCGGGACACCTTGCATAGGTATCCTAGACCGACTGTTGACCACGACAATCATCATCCCAACAGCTTCCCCATTTCAGCGTTCGCTTGCCACCCTCAAGTGTACACGTCTGTACAGATACTAGCTACAAGCCCATATGCAAAGCTCGAGTATAGTACCTTATCGTCCTGCCGCTTCGGAGCATCCAATGCCCGCCCCAATTGGTGCACACCTGGGGTGACATTTGCGCTTGACCCGAATCAACACCTCGCTCTATCGCCTCCAACTCCTATACTTGTATACAAAGACAAGCACAACACACACACTCTCTCTCATACTATATATATATATATATATATACGGAGTCAGGTCCCAATTCTCCATCATGCGATCCCCTTCTCCAGAGGAGCCCCCCCAGCCGCCCCAAATCCATCAACACAAACCATCTCGACATCACGCCTCCACGTCGACCTCATCAACACTGGCCCTCAGCAAACCACGTCCACACTCTCTTCAATTCTCCTTCCCACCCCTATTCCAGACGAACGCCTCATCGACGAGCCTGGTGCCCTCAACTGCAGAGGGAAAGCCTATTCCTGTTGACAATTCCACTGCTGAGCATCGAACGTCAGCTCTTCGAGAGTTGAATTCCAATTTTCCCACTCGTCATCGATACGCACAGTCTACTGGTGCCCAGAGCAGTACCTATTCGCAGCCTGTGATCGTGCGAAGTTACTACGCCCCTGTACCAGCACATCCTGCGGACAGAGGAGTCATTGTTGTCAACGGTCGAGGGCACCGCTCAGCACTATCAGAGAGTAGCGGCCCTTCAGCTTTCGTACGACGAGTACTGCCTTTTGGTACAGGTTCTGCCTCGGTCCGGAATGGAATCACGGGTACAATGGCGAGAAACCGAACAAAGAAACGACTCGAGAATGAACCAGAGGAGCCAAAACTTCCATCTGTCGAAGCCTTCCGCTTCAAAAGCTTTATGGCCAATCTAGAAGACCAGAGTGGCGGTACTGATATAAATGCTGATCTGGACCGTATCGCAGAGATCTGTGCTAAATCACGATACTCTCTTAGCAACCAGTATGAAGTTCATTATGCCCCCCATGGCTCAGGCTCGTCTTTTATGGCTCCAGCTGTCGAGAGCCAGGAGGCTCAGGGACCCACTCTTCAAGCTGTGTCATCCGATGATGAGAGGAACATCAACCGATCTAGAAAACGACCGATGGGCGTGAGGAGGAACAGCAGAGCCATGGGAACATTGGAGACCATAATGTCATCGAGTAGATCATCGGATGAGGATAAATCAAAGAAGAAGTCCGCTGCAGAGATTGCCGAGGACGTTCGCGGCAGAGCCGCACAAAAAGGGTCCAGCAAACACGGATCATCGGTCTCGTCTGAAGGAGGAGCCAGCGAGAACGTGTTTCTGGAAGAGGAGGATGTCAGACAACGGTCACCTCGTCAAAAACGGTCTGGTTCATTGGCCCTTATTGATGGCAATCGGCTGAGCATGCACCTCAATGATTTGGAATCGAGTCGACCCACGGCTGCTGGTCTTGTCAGTGAGCCTGCCTTACCTCAAACATCAAGCAGCCAACTCGAAATCCGAACAGCACCTGAGGTAACAAACAAAGACCATCCTCCTGGTTTACCAAAGAAGTGTCTCGCAGCCACAGAAGGACTTGATCAGCCGGTTGTCCATGGCTCTATATCTGCAATCGAGACATCTAACCAAAGGAGCAATTTGATGTCCACGCTTAGTGGTTGGATGAGTTGGCGTTCGTCTGATACTTTGCCAACGACTAAGGGCCGTGCGGAGGGTAGTCTACGTGAGCTTCTGAAAACTCGAGATATCAAAGGAAAAGGTGTCGAGACGGCGGCGTATCAGTAACGAAGAAGCTCAAACAAGAGGAACACAGCACTCTTGCTTAAAGACATATCCGCATACTTAAAAAGGGCAGTTGGGTTGGGTATCCACCCAAGATTCAACGTCCAGCAATGATGTAACGAATTACTCACGATTTCACGAAACCAATAATGATATGATTAGGGATGGGACAGATACAGAGAAGTCAAAAGTTTGAGATCGTATGGTTTTCTCAGATCGAGTTGCCTATTGAAACTCCAAAAAAGGGTCGGCAACAGCAGCAAGATAACATTTGTACGATAGGACTTCCTCAATGACAATCCAAGATAGTAGGTAAGCTACAATACCGTTGACTGGCATGAGGAGTCTTAGGACTTGTCGCATATAAATTAGACCTCAATGATGCACTTAGCTGGCGGTGATTGTCTTCCCTGAGGATGGCTTAATACACATTAATGGGCTTTCGCTGTCTAATTTTCGCCCTTTGTCTTTGATTCACTGTCTTGGTCATTTCTATATAGCAACAATACTTTGCCATGCCTTCGTCAAAAAGGAAATTCTGTCCCCCCTCTGTGACCACTGCCCATCCTGCGCCAATAGGCAGGATGCAAAAAACAAGGCCATGGAGCCGGCGAAAAAATCAGAAACCCATGCCAGCGCCCATGCATTATGCATGCTTCAGGTTCCAACATGATAAGTTATGAAGCCACTGAGACTCAAAAGAAACGAAGGATGACATATAAAAACAAAAACGCCAGTCCACTGATTTGGTCGCCTTGGCCTGTAGGGAGACGCCCAACAAGAGAATGGGAAACGTCAGATTGCCTAGAAGTCTCCTGCAGATGGCGTAATGCCGTCTATGTTCGAAAGTACCAGGTGTGAAGCCGAGGAGTAATCGTTTCGAGTTATAGATCAAGGTGTCATGAATATTACGCTTCAGAGGTCGAATTCGGTGGTGCGACTGCCGGCGTGGGCTTGTTTCCACCATTCTTGCCAACCTGTAACCGCTTTGTGTCGCGCTGGTCGGTCCCTTCATTAATACGTTTCTTATCTTTCTCTTTGTCCCGGCCGGCATTCTCTTTAGCCAGCTTTTTAGCTTCTCTCTCGCGTCGATCGTTTTCCTTCCTCAGGGCTTTAGACTCGAATTCATGCCAGTCATTATGTGTTGCGAGTCTACGGATTGGTTAGTGAGTGATGCTTGTCATATACAAGCTTGATCAACTTACTCTGTAGCCTGGCGGGCTGCTGGTGCTTCTTCCGTAAAGTATGCATGTTGGAGTACCTGTGCAGCGCTGGGTCTTTTTGCAGGGTCGTAATGGAACATGGCGGAGAGCAGGTCGAAGGCGGCTGGTGACATCTTATCACGGTACTTCTCTGCGAAGACATTCCTTCTCTTCACAGTTGGGCGCAAAAGTTCAAACCAAGCCATATCAATGAGATTGGGCCAGTCTTTCAAGTTCGGCGTGCCCATCACGTTGTAGATCTTTTCCAGTTGGCTAAGCTCGGTTCCGTCACCTGGGAAGATGGCATTCCGATCAAAAATCTCAACCATGACGCATGCTGCACTCCAGACATCAACAGCAGCAGTGTACTTAGTCTCGCCAAGTAATAGCTCTGGTGAGCGATACCAGATGGTGATGACTCGGTTGGTGTAGTCCAGCTGGTGACGCTTGGCGTAGAATCGAGCGAGGCCAAAATCAGCAATCTTGAGGACTCCCTCGTTACTGACGAGTATATTTGCGGCCTTGATATCGCGATGGAGTACCCCTCGCGTATGGAGATAATCCAAGCCCTCGAACATCTGTTTAGCGAGGTCTTTCTTTTGAGCCGTCTCCAGTTTGAATGTAGGGTGATTCAGCAGTCCTGTGAGGTCATGCGACAGGTACTCAAACACCATAAAACAATCATTCTTTTCGACCATAACCTCCTGAAGATTGACGATATTGACATGTCTGAGAGATTGAAGAAGCTTGATTTCTCGGATAGCTGTGACAGGAAAACCATCACGCTCGCCTTCCATTCGAATTCGTTTGAGGGCGACCATTCCCTTTGTGTAAACATTCAGGCCTTTGAAAACCTTGCCATAAGTACCGGAGCCAACGACTGATTCGTTTCCAGGTTTTCTGAAGAAGACAGATTCCGAGTCCACCAGATCAGCTGGGAGAGTCGGTCTTGGCTTCGGTCGTTTCATGATTTTCATCACCTTACGCATACGGGGCGCAACTCTAGGGCCTTCGGGAGGATGGCGACGCTCGTGGCGTGGTCGAGAGGAAGCTGGCTCTGTCGGTGCACTTCGGGGAGGTTCGCGCTCTTGATCTCGGGCTCGATCTCTGTCTCGATTCTCCGGCTGAGGTTCCCGCCGAGGAGCCGCATTCAACTTTTGTGATATCTCGGGCTTTGGCGCAGTGACCGCTGGCTTTGATGAAGGTTTGAAGGCAAAACTGAACTTGCTACCAGATGAACCTCCTGGACCAGATGGGGGTGGTCTGTTGGGGGTAGTCAATGGGCCTGCTCTGTCCTGAACACTCTGGCTGGTGTCTTCGCCCAATTTATCGTGAGACTGAAACACTTCTTCCTGAACATCCATAGGCTCAGAACCTGTATTTCCGTGGTCGTCCACATTGCTGAAGCGTTCATTGCCTAAATCATCGTGGTGTCCTCTTGAAGGAGGGCCTGAGTTCCAATGAGAATTCTTGAAGCCGCCTCTCCCACGACCTCGAAAACCGCCACCTCTGTAGCCACCGCGGTAGCTCCCCCCCTGAGGGTACTGCTGCATCGGGCCTGTCGGAGCGGCGTATGGCGGTGACCGTGTAGTATTGGAATGATAATGGCTAGAAGGGCCACTTGGGGGACCGTGACTACTCCCTTGAGGATACTGAGGTGGGTAGGACCTAGAATGGCGTCAATAGACGATTATATTTGTGCTTATTGCCAGGGTCTACTTACTGATGACCATTCCATCCACCACGTGATGGCCCGTAGGGTGATCGTGAAGGCGAGTTATGGTACGAAGCGTGTTGGGGTGATGGGGAATACTGATCGTTACTGATATGTGATTTTTGGTGATACTTCGGGTTATAGCCTCCTCGAGGATTGCTTCTGGAGGTCATATCTTCGTCGATATCGGACCTCGAAGAATGACGCCAGCCGGGCGACCCTTCTCGAGATCTCCGTTCCCTACTTGCTTGAGGTGATCGTGGTGGAAGCTGTCGCCGCGAGGAAATCCGCTCAAGACCTGACGTCCGTTGATCCTCGCGAGATGATGCACGAGCTCTTCGGGATGAAGCCAAGTGGTGCTCTGATGTAAGCGATCGGCTTCGTGACCGTGGTTGAGGTCGTTCTAATTGGGACTGAGCCTCTCGGTCTGCCCGTCGCGAACCCGAGTCCGACTTTGCTGGGGATCTAGGTCGTGAACGTGTGGGGGATCTAGAAGATCGTGCTTGTTGGCGAGGCGATGTTTTACGTCGGTCGCGTGAGGAGTGCCTGGCGTGCTTCCTAGATGGAGACTCTAGGCTGATGTCCCTTGTCCTTGGCCTTGGGCTCCTGTTTCTTCTGGATCTCTTTCGATTGGAAATGGTTAAAGAAGGGCTCCGACTTCGATGTCGTTTGGCTGCCGAGGGCGATGCCCTGCTGATATAGTCGTGGCCTGGACTTCGGCTCTGGCTTCGCCGCGGAGGCTTCTCCTCGATTTCGCGATGGCGTTCTCGATAACGCGGAATAAGATCTTCGACTTCTGGTCCTCGACGTGATGGTTCGGGCGATAGACGAGAAGCGCGATCACGACTACGATCGTGCGAATGGCGACGACGGCGAGATGAATGAGAATCTGGTCTTATGGGTGGGCGGTTGCGGCGTGCGTCGGAATCGTGGCGAGAATCGCGAACTTGACGGGGAGACCTTGATCTCTGTGAGGGCTTCATTCCTCGCTCATGTCGAGCCCGTTCTCCTTGGTCATTAAGTTCTCGCTCGTCTCTCATGGCAGCATGTCGACGTCGACGTGGAGGTTTGGATACGTTCTCCATGAGTGCAGCTGGGCGTCGAGTTTTCAGTGGTTACTTAGGGGCCGCACCTTAACCGATGGGAATGACCAGGTACCTTGAGCCTTGACGTGGTGACCCGCTAACTATCGGTGGCCCCGTGCGGTCGCGGGGAATTTAAGATGTAGGCTTTTTGGCCCAATGCAGGTCGGGGAATTTTTGTCATCTGCAAAATCAGCGCGATTGACGCAAAAAGAAAGGAAGAATGAAGCCAACGATTGGGGTAATGTGAGTTTTGGGTTAGAGTTGCCTTGCCAGGATCTGTCGGTAGTTCAAGCTCGCCCCGAGTAAACTCATGTCCTAAAGCACCGAAAGCTGGTGATAGGCACAGAAATGATCGAAATGGGCAGATATCTCTAGCTCTTGACGAGCTTGATGAATTTCCCGAGTACATGCACTTGCACGCTCTTCCAGCTCTTTGGGCGTCATGCTTTCGCCCATGCACTGGCTATTGTGCAGCGTCCGTCCGGAGATGTTTGCAAATATCAAGCGCCTTGGTGTTAGCTGTTGATGGTTGGATCGCTTGGGTTAACCCCCAATGGTTCCACCAAGTAAGAGACAGCATGATCTCATCGTATCGCTGCTCTCAAAAGAGCAAAAGAACTACATACGAATCCATGTGGATAATTTACGACAGTCCAAATCACGACTGTGACTTCCTCTTAACACGTCAATGCTCGTCCAGCCAAGCCATCCAGTACTTCGAGCGTGAAGACACATCATGGTGACGCAAAATCCACCTGCTGCGCCTGAGATAGCGATTCATGCTCTCGAACAAGAAACAAGAGCCAGAAAGCCTGCCAAATTCTGATAACAGAGTCATGCTGCCATAGATTATCGACCCTTATCAGACGACTCGACTCGGAGGTCATCCAAGACCATATCAGCACCCAGTGCTGCATTCATGGTAAAAAAAATCAGAATTGAAGCATGTGATGAATTACCCCTTCAGCCAGTTAAGTGATGCCCGAATCAGTGCGTAACATTGTTTGGTTGTATGGACTGCAAGGCAGAGTTTTCCTATGCCTGCGACAATGAGGACCAATGTTATGGAGAACCGAGTGTTAAAAGGCTTCAGCGCACGAAGCAGATCGCAGCAACCGAAGCAAAACCATGCAGGAGAACCAAAACCTGGTGCAAGATGGATAAGGCTGTGATAATTTTAGCCTGCATCTTAGCAGACCATACTGAAGTAGGAGCGGGACTTCCAGAGCTTCGGTTTTATGAATGAAGTTCCAGTACACGTGGAGGTTTTCGAATGCGTTAGAGCAAGTTGCATATAGCTGCTGGTTCATCAAAACAAGGCGTACGGAATGGTGATGAGGTTGAAGGGTGTGCTTATGGTGGTTCGGATTGTCGGAAGGGGATGGGAGCACTATATAGTGCGCTCGGTCGATAGACGGGTCATTTCATTTCGTGGTCAGCCTGGCCAAATGGAAATTGCAAGCCATTTTGAGACCATCATCCAGGTGTCGTCTATTATCACAGTATCAGAACAGCAGCCAGTTGGCCATCTTCTGGCGATTGTGACTGGGTGTAGGTTGATGGTTGAATCCTTGTTGTGGGAAATTCCAGAGTGCCGGGAAGAGCAAGCGTCTTAGTCACGTGAAAACACAGATGCACGTGGCCTTACCTTGGTATCACAACCTGGAAAGAAGCTGAACCACCAACCGAATGGTGGATTGGAGAATATTGAGAATATGTCTTAAAGAGCATTACCGTAGTATCTGGATGCGCTGAACATATGACATCTCTAACTGCATGGAGACTCGTGATAGGACCATATACCTAAGTTATATATAACAGCACATAGAGAAGGATAAAATAATTAGGAAGAGATTGAGCTTTGTTTCTTTCAATGTAACCCCGTTTCCAGTCTCAATGTTTGCATCGGTTTATCGTACATGCATCAATATCCAACATTGGTACGGATAATCACTGTCAGTTGTACCCTGCAGCTGCGCCAAGGTACATTTTAGGAGGCTCATTGCTTATGAAATCGCCTAAAATCGTGCCTCGGTTCTTTGGTCATTGTGGCCCCACTTGCCGAGCGCCAGGTAAGAAGTTAAAATGCAAGTCTCAGATGGACGAGACCAACGCTGCACCAGACCTGATCTAAAGTAAAAGTCTTCAACAAAGACCATTCCGTAAGGTCATCTAGAGTAAGGCGGGAATTAGACCGATATTATAACATTTATGGGTGAAATAGTAATTGCACTTGTAGCACGCGAGATTTAGATACTTAAACCCTTAACTGGAATTTTTAGTTAGTAACCTGAAAGATCTCTAAGTTAGATACAAACAAAAGTATAAATGATAGCAGGTACAGATCTATCCATGCCAGCGATGGTTGTTTCGGCCACCGGAACGGGTGTATCCACCGTAAGATCAACTAGAACCAGGCTACCTAGCCAGGGCATGGAAGTCGTTCCGTTTTGTCGTTGGAGGATGGAGGGGCAATTTGCTGGTTGATAAATGCCAAAAATCTATTAATACGTCCCTACCCTCACCCCCTTTCAGCTGTATCCATCTTTGCTTGTGCTCGATTCTTCTCTTCTCTTCACGTGGGTCTGAAAGTGGTTCACATACGTCGGTCACGGCTTGTACGGATCTCATCATGGAGTGGCTTGGACACGCAGAACTCAACTTCACTCATGCGCCTTCACCACGAAAGGTGCAAGAGAAAGATGGCAATGTCACCGATCTCTTATCCATCTGCGAAAAGGCAACACCGCCATGCCGACTGAACCCACTGCTCTTCAATGGCCACCTGCAGACGATGTGGACAGCGACCAAGCCTGCTGGACCCAAGATTTACTATAAGCGCAAGATTTTTGACGCTGACCACAAGATCTACCATGGAACGTTCGCTGTGGACTTTGCTGTTGAGCCTTTTGAGGCCCCTGAGGACCCTTCATTGTCTCGACGAACAGCATACTTCACTCCGGAAGAGTTTGAGCATATCGGGTCAGACGACCACAAGCCCATGCTTGTTGTTCTGCATGGTCTTTCAGGTGGTTCTCACGAGATCTACCTTCGACATACTATTGCGCCATTGATTGGCGAGGGCGGCTGGGAAGTCTGCGTTGTTAACTCGCGAGGTTGTGCGCGCAGCAAGATCACCAGTGGTGTCTTGTACAACGCTCGAGCGACATGGGATATTCGTCAGGTAAAGGATACTCGTGCTTCAAGGAGAACATCCCACTAATATTCATCCAAGACAATAAAATGGTTACAGAAAACTTTCCCTAACCGACCTTTGTTCGGCCTAGGGTTCTCTCTCGGAGCGAACATGCTCACAAACTATATAAGTATTACTTCCCCGAATCTTGGCTCAGTCTAACACAAACTACTGTGGCGAGGAGGGTCCCAACTGTGTCCTCAAAGGAGCAGTTGTATGCAGCAACCCATTCAATCTAGAAGTTTCCAGCAAGATCCTACAGAACAGCTACATGGGCAAAGAAGTTTATCTTCGAGTCATGGGGAGTGAGTCGACATATTCATACGTAGTTTATTAAAACGCTTGCTGATGTTATCAAGGTGCTTTGAAGGAACTCGCTGCCACACATAGAACTGAGTTGGAAAAGTACAGCAAAATCGATGTCGAGGCCGTGATGAACATCACGTATCTCTATGAGTTTGATCGCCTCATCCAGTGAGTCGCTTCCCTCTATTCTGACTAAAAATTGACTTTGCCAGATGTCCTTCTTGGGGGTATCCGACGGAGAGTGCATACTACCGCGATGCTTCATCGGTGGATTCCATTCTTTCCATTGAGATTCCTTTCCTGGCTGTCCACTCAACTGATGATCCGGTAAGGACTCCGGTTTTCTGCTCTATTGTAACTTATCAACCATTCCTAACCGTTCCAAGATTGCTGTTAAGGAAGCTATTCCCTATGAAGAATTCAAACAGAATCCCAACACTGTCCTTCTCACCTCTAGCCTGGGAGGACATCTGTGCTGGTTTGAAACCTCGGGCGATCGTTGGTTTACAAAACCTGTAAGTTCTTATTAGTGATAATCGTAAGACATCAAAACTAATATTTATAGGTTGCCAACTTCTTAAACCATCTTGCTTTCAAGACTGATCTCAATGATCTCAGGCCTCTCGTCAACCCCAACAACAATGATCATTTAGCCGACGGACATGGCTACATCCCCATGCGACGCAAGCTGGTCATTGTGGAAGACTAAGCAACCGACTTGACACAAAGTCAACCCATTCCAAAGAACTCTAAGAAGGGCCCCTCGACGCAGTCGATGACCACAAGTAGATTAGCACAGTATAGACATTTATAGAAGCGCGTTTATAGATCATAGATTTGACACAGAATGCTCAAAGCTCAAAGCTCAAAATGAATCCGATCATTCCATCTAATTGAGTAGATCTGCATCCGAAGGAACAACCGTGGTTCGAATACAGTCTCGTGCTTTTATACCGCTGAATCTCCAGAAACCACCAGAAATCATGGTATGACCTCAGCCTATCTATCAAACTCCATGCGCCAAACAATGCAAAAACTCCGAAAACTTTTGCCATATCATCGGTCGAGGGCTTAGGCGAACGATACTCGCTTCTTGCCCTTTGATTTTGTCCCCTTGCTACCGCTCGTGGTGAACTCCTTGATGTTGTCCTCTGCGTCACCTGTACTCTTGCGCTTTCTCCTCTTTCGGAGAGAGTCTTTGGTATCCTCAAGTTTCGACTGCTTTTCTTGTTCTTTCTTCTCGGCCTCGGCCTTGCGCGCTTCGCGAATTTCTTCCATCTGACGCTGTTTGATCATCTTGGACTCAATCTGGCCGTCCTTCTCCGCCTGGACGAGCGCCATGATAGTACTCATACTTTCCTAGAGGGATAGCAGGTTAGAAATACGCAAGCGCGTTAGGGACCATAGCTTCTTACCTGATCATCAGCAAAAACCTTGCCTTTCTTCTTGCCGCGAGGTTTGATAACACCCACAGGCGTGACTGTGTTGAGCTCAGGAATACCCAGCTGTTGGTCCGTATACTTCTTCTTCTTAGGGTTCTTGAACTTTTGCAGAAGTGCCTCGCGACCCTTGTCTTTGACCTGCTTGCTCAGCGTGGGGCCCTTTGGCTTCTTGGACTTAGCAATGCCATCGGTGGCGGAGCGCTTGGAAGTTTTTGCAGCACCAGGAGCAGCGGCGTGCTTGTTTTTGATGGTCTTTGTTCGTGTGACACCCATTGCGATAGTGGTGGAGGTGTGCGCTTGAGATGTGTCCTCGGTACCGCAAGGTTTGAGTGTTGTCGACCTAAGTCCAGGAATATTTTTTTCCTGGAGCAATGTGATAAGAGGTCACGATAAGAAACTTTTTGGGCTGTGAAGTGGGGCCGAGTGGGTGAGCCTAGAAGGGGCGATTGGTCTCAGCTTTGATGAAACTCGAACTCATACGTACATAGTAGCAAGACCAATGGTAAAGATGCAGCAATTACTAGTATAATAAGCCGAGAGATGAGTTGTAGTCTGCGACCGCTAGTTACCTACTTTACACGCCAATAGGGAGAAGTCAGGTGATAGGAGTTCTGAAAATACCTTACCCACTATGAAATGTCGGATAAGAGCCTCCAGGTAACTGCTAGATGCTTATGTCAGTTTGGCATTACAAGATTTCTATGTTGTTCGACGAATGCAAGTTTAATACCTGTCGCAAAATTGTACTTGAAAGGGTCTTGATGCCTGACCTGCCAGTGTTCTAGTCTCCTATCCAGGATAGGCGAATCAAGACTCATCGGAGATTCATGATGCTACCAACCTACAAGTCATGATCATCCCCTCAGTCGTGGGTAAGGGGTCTTGCATGTATCAAACCCTGGTTTCTTTGGTTTATCTCACATGTTCGGAGTCGAATGTCACTGCCAGCTCCAAGGGAACCATTCACAAGTCAATTTACCAAGATCTTTTGAAAACACTAATCAACCCCATAGTACTATTATGCCGAGAAGGAAACGGCTTTGACCTGGTTCTCAGCAGATCTCATAATTAAGGCACGGGAGTTCGGTTTATCAGTGCTAGTGATGAGGAAACGATTAATGGGGGTTGTCTTGGATGAGACTGAAAGACATATCGCCATTGTGTTACTCACTTGTGCATATTGTTTTCGAAATTCTGAACCGGCTCTTGGGAAAGGTAATTTCACTATTCCACAATTTTTTCTGACTACCTCGACCAGTAGTTATGAGCCTCAACTTCTCAGGCTACCTCAGTTGACATTAACATGGGACTACTCGGTCACTGTCGTCATTTTTTGGGGCGACCTCTAATGTAAGGTACCTAGATCGTCACGGCATGTACTGCTCTGTAGAATCGGTCATGATTTCATATGTGGACGGGGCCTGGGGGCTGGGGATGGGTGTTTAGCATAGTCAGGCAGGTTGGACAGGCTTTTCGCAGCCTGGCTGGAGTATTTCCCAGCGAGATGGGTGCTAGCTTCCAGGGCTTGCGCTCTGACAGGGGCCATCGTGAGTAAACTCTAAGTACATGACCATATGAAGATAGCCGCGAGGCTACATAAAAAGTACACAGGCCTGTCACTCACCTCCCGCTGTGCTGTCGGATTTTTTTAGTACCAAGGTAACGTTAGGTTAGTACCTAGTAGGTGGGCTGTCAGAAATTCTTCCATACCTCTAAGATACTATCTTTCCCACTTGCAACTCTTCCAAATCAAAATTCCCAAACATCCAACAACCTCATCTTTGACGTTCCAATCTCTCCAGCTCTTTTTTGTAATCCGTACTACGACACTGTGAAACACCACAACGTCACGAATTCGTCCATAACCGTATCATACAATATCTTTCGATCTTAAACAAATCTCGCCGTGAACCTACTGATCACCCCCCTCACTCAACCTTGAGACAGTGTAACTCCCAACGGCCAGCATCACGAACATCGACCGCTATTTCTACTAAATCGACACCGACACTACCAGCCGCAGTCTATAAGCGTATCGACGTCGCACACGCTTTCTCCGATTCTCTCCCTGGTCTATTCAAGGCGTCTTTACCAGGTCTTCCCCGCCCTCTATCGATTTGTCGACAGACCTGTCCCATTCGGTCTTGATGGATACTAGCAACCTCTGGTCCCGCCGCACAAAGTAAGTTGCACATTCACCTACAATATGGAGTTCTCACCAACACCTTGTTAGCACCGGCAAGCTTTCCCTCTCAACACCCGGACAAGGGTCCAGTGGTGACTCCTTCAATCGCAATGCCTCATTCCCCAAGCGCCAAGGTGGCGATACTCCTTCGTCGACTAAACCGAACCCTTTCAACACCACACCTGGAGGTCTAGTGTCGCCCACGAGCGGTGCCTCCAGTGCCTTTGGCCTAGGCTCTGGAGCATTTGCTTCGTTTGGGTCGGCTAAAACCCCGAAGAATTCAGCCAACCCTTTCGATACTGCCATGGCATCAGCGGTAGTCAAGTCTGGTACGAAGGACCCATCTAAGAATGCGGGCAAGGGAGCTGGCATGACTGCGATTTCTGAGAACAACCAGTCTGGGGTATCCACGGCAAATCCTTCGCATGCGTTAGTTGATTCATGGACATTTTGGTACCGACCCCCGATCTCGAAGGCACACGGCTTCATCGAATATGAGAAGACGCTACACGAGATCGCAACTGTACGGACTGGGGAAGAATTCTGGGAGATCTATCGTCACCTGAAACGTCCCTCTACACTCCCCGTTGTCTCTGATTTTCACCTTTTCAAGAAAGGCATTCGCCCAATATGGGAGGATGATGTTAACAAGAAGGGCGGAAAGTGGGTGGTTCGGATGAAGAAGGGTGTAGCAGACAGGTACTGGGAAGATCTCATTCTCAGCCTCATTGGTGATCAGTTTGCCGATGCTGGCGATGATGTTTGTGGTGCTGTGTTGAGTGTTCGCAATGGTGAGGACATTCTCAGCATCTGGACTCGCACTGACGGTGGTCGAGTTATTAAGATTCGGTAAGTTTCAATGGCGTGTAATCGACTTACTCTGATTTTAGCTAAATGGTGAACAGCGAGACGATGAAGCATGTCCTTAACTTTCCAGCAAGCACTCGCATCGAATTCAAGAGCCACGATTCCAGCATTCAACAACGAACAGCCATCGAGGAGCAGCGCCGCGAAAAGGCTGGCCAACATCACCACCACGACAAGCGCCACACAGGCGGGCCCTCGAAGCAGGCAGCTGAACAGTCCCACCCTTAGGAGATTAAAGCGCGCTCTTGGAAACCCATCTCGGTGTAGTCTTTGTATTGTATATCATGAGTGCCTTCAAACGCCAGCGTTGAGGGGCATGTTCTTTTTGCTCGTTCTGTTCCTTTGTTTCCACAATCACCTTTGGGCGGAGTTGGAGAATTCTTCTGGATGGGGGCTGTGATACCGTGTTTATGAGGCTTAGGGTAGGTGGACTGGACAACTAGATATGAGACATCGGCTGGGCACGACGGGCGAGGTCACGGTGATGACCTTGTTTATGAACGATGTATTACTAGCTGCGTATGATCGGGTACGGCTCGCCATAGCGTATTTCAGCGAGAGCTACAGTTCAAAGAGCGAGCTTATGGAGCTGAGATTTCTCTTCCAGGAACGAGAAGATTGGATCGTGAAATTGTGATATTAAAATCTATTGTGTATGCACGGATAGAGGCTCACTATTGGTGGTGTTTACCGTCATGAGGCCTTGCCTTTGCCCCTGGGATCTCTCCTCCGTTCCCAGATCTGGAGATATGCCTCACCAAGATATAACAGCTCGCTCTGTACTTTATCAACATATAAATCTTGACAAACCACCCATTCACCCGTTGCCTTATTTTTCAGCTGAACCTTCCACGTCTTACGTTCCTCGCCGCTGTCAACAACGTCCTCTCGTACTCGAACAGCTTCGTGAATGACATTGGCTACCAGATCATACCAGATGGGCTCGCCTGGGGGCCACTCCTTGGGGTTTGGCTCCACGTATGGCGACATATCGAGATTACGCGCGTCAAAAGTGACGATTGTTGGGTTGCGCTCAGAAACAAACTTGTTCTGGGAGAAGCGCTTGACGTGAAAGGCAAGAAAGGGGGGAAGAGGGTGCATGAGTCGGTAACGCTTGCGTTGAGCGTGGTGTTCTTGAGCCCTCTGACCGTCATATTTTGTGAGAATGGTTGTCAGGGGAACTTGAGGGATGATGTTCTTTTCGAGCTCATCCTGAAAGAGTGGCGCTGACGGGAGGTCCAGCGTCAGAAGGAGGAAGCGCACAATGTCCACCTTGACATCCGCATCCTCGAAACGCAGTCGATCAGTAGCGTCGGCACGAGCTGTGATGGCCTGAGACTCAACCTTCATCTTACCCTGAAACGTACGCTGGATCATGGAGCTGCCAGGTTTGGTCTTGCTGCCACCGAGCCCGAGGTGGAGGTTGTTCAAGAACCAGGACAGAAAATCGACAGGATCCGACTGAGTTGTGAGGGTAAAGCGCTTGTTTGAGCGCAGTGATATCTCCTGGAGAAGTTCATGAGGAGAGACGTGAGCCTTGAACGCCCTCGGATTCCAGATCTTGCGGACTAGAATGCTGCATCGCTTGACAAGCTCCGTCTTGTTCGAAAAGTCCTCGAGAAGTAGGTAGTTGCGTAATGGCGCGACATGCGCAAGAGCCTGTACTATGACGTTGAGATAATCGTTGTCCTTGATGTTGTTCATTCCCACAAATCCAGGGATGTACTCTTTTCTATCAAGGGTGTAGCTGGTACGTGGTGTACGGTCCATCTCGATAACCTCCTTCTTACTATATCGCGGATCCGAAACGTACTTGATGTCGTCGAGCGCGCGACTCTTGACCTCGTAGCCTTCAGGAAGGACATAGACGCGCTGAGTCTCGAGGTTTATATAGACGTGGTGATCCTCGTCAAGCGAGTGAAAGTAAGCGTGGGACTTC
The DNA here is from genome assembly GCF_000149955.1 of Fusarium oxysporum f. sp. lycopersici 4287. Lineage (NCBI taxonomy): Eukaryota > Fungi > Ascomycota > Sordariomycetes > Hypocreales > Nectriaceae > Fusarium > Fusarium oxysporum. Next base: position 2,981,155 of record NC_030990.1, read on the forward strand.
GGACCACGACCTTGGAAATACTTTCCGCAAACAAGACATGCGTAAACGTTGATGTTCGAAAGGGAAACGGAGCACAGCTTCTCGAAGTCGAAGTCGAGCACGTTGCGATCGATAGTATCGAGGTAAAGGTCATCATACCCGTCAGTAGGTGCTGATTGTCTTATAGGTGCTGTGGCAGTGGGGTCTTGGCCGTCTTCTTCGTCTGCGTCGTCTTCTTGCGCGTTTCCATGGGTATTAGACTCATCGATGAGTTCGTTCGAAGCACCGTTCGGTTCGGGTGAATCAATGTCGTCCAATCGAGATCTCTTCGAAGCTGGCGACGCAACACCAACAAGATCGTCGAGGGCCTCGGAGGCCTGGCGCTTGGCCATTATTAATCCCAGAGAGTCTTATGAATGTAGCTCGCTTCTGTATGGGTCTACAATATAATGATTCTTTGCGACCGTGGTCGTGGTCGCGTTCGCGTGATCGTAGTTGAGGCTTGATGCCAGGGAAGAAAGATTCAAGATCCAAGTACGATTGTGGTTATTGGGTGGAGCCTTGAAGCTCAGGTCCAGGCCCACTCCGGCAGTGGAGGCCACCTGAATATCCCTGTCACCACAGACGACATTTATAAGTAGGTCTTAGACTATATTGTTTTATTACCGATGACAGCCACAAGATAGGTAGAAAAACAACATTTTGTCTATAACCTTTGTACTCCGGAGAATATGCCAGAATGACCATACCTAATTACCTAGCCAAATGAACAAATATGAAGGAAAGAAAGCAGATATTGGTTTTGATCTATCCTGCCATGACAACATCGTTACCCGCATCCTTAATTAGGCCATCCCCATCTTCTAACAATGGCGCAAGGTCATCCATCTCCTGCAGGGTATATTCCACCAGATAACTCTCATCAACCAACTCTTCGGTACGCCTGTAGTGCCTCTCAGTGTACACGCGAATGGCGTGCAACACGTCCTTCAGACTCTTCTGTCCCTTAGCCCCCTTGACAGATAAATTCGAGAACTTGGAGGCAGGATAACTGCGAATCAGAGTCCACAAGATTCTCTGCGCTACAGGAGCTGTGCGTGCGTTTGTATTCCAGTCTCGCAGCCTCAGAAGCAGCATGAAGATCTGTTCATCGGATAGGCTACCCAGTACCTCATCCACAGCACTTAAGCCACTCAAGCTGCCCTTATCGGGGTTGTTCGTTGTGATAACTGATGTGAACAAGTTGAGAAGCCTTCCAGGGTGATTGAGTTGCAATGCAAGAATGATGGCCTCGCGGAATGAGCCAGCGTGTATGTGGTTCTCGAGCTCCTGTTCCTGCTCGATCAGTTTGAGAGCAGCCTGGGACGCAGCAGCTTGAGTCTCTGACGATGTGTCCTTCCAGAAAGTGACAGTTGAGTCACCACTTCCGGACACAATAGTGTTATCCTCGGGGTGAACAGCCACAGCCCAAACACGATCCTCATGATTATCAAGTGTGCAGTCAGCTTCGCCTGAGTTGGCATCCCAAACCTTGACAAGGCCATCACCACCGGCGCTAGTGAACTGGACTCGCTTCTTGGACTGTTCTTGACTAGCGGGCATGTTCAACCATGCAACTTTCAAGACACTGTTAGAATGGCCCTCGAAAGTCCTTACACAAGTATAGCTGGCAAGATTCCATAGCTTGATGGTCTTGTCACCACTGCCAGTGAGGACAGCGCCCTTTCCAGTAATAGGTCCATCTTCGCCTTGAATCGCCGGCATATTGACAGGAGAGAACTGAACTGTCCAGACACCACGCCTGTGACCACGCAAGATGCCCTGAACTTCACCCTCCTCCACCGACCAAATTTTGACAGTTTTGTCTTGAGATGCGGAGGCGAAAAGTTGGCCCGAGTGGTGAACATTAATGGCGTTGATGTCTTTTTCGTGAGCCTTGCGAGTGAAGATGGCCCGAGAACCACCCTTTTGACCCTTCTGCTGAGCCGTGCGGGGGATATCCCATTTCTTGACGGTCTGATCTTGAGACCCTGTGATGAGGAATGCAGGAGGATGGTTAAGGGGGTCTGATCGAGCTGGCGAGGACTCTGGAGGTACTCCTTTGGGCAACGCAACAGCACCCAATGATTCAGCATGACCGGAGAAAACAGCCCAGCAGATATAGGAGTTGTTTGTAGGATCGATACGCCAAAGACGGGCGGTGTTGTCTTTCGCTCCGGTAGCAATCCAGTGACCTGACCAGTCGATATCCAATGAGATGACAATTTCATTGTGACCTTTTAGCAGAGCAACATCTTGACCAAAGTAAGGATTTGAATTCGAATCCCAGTCGGCTTCCCCATGCTGAGCCTCGGTGACTGAGACAATCCTGATATCCTCCGAGTTTGTGGCCAAAGCAACCATCGAGCGGTCTGGAAGCAAATATCCGAGATCGATGATGTCGTCGTGTGTGCCTGATATCCTTCGGAAGGGTTCTGGAGTAGGGAGGGAAGCGGTGTCTGCCTTTCGAGGAGGTCTATATAGTGCAAGAGTATGATCAACCTGGACAAGAAGAATAAAAGGGAGACCAGGGCGGTAAACGCCAGACACAATACCTTCCTCTTCACTTTTCGCAGGTTGTTGGGGAGTAATTTCCTTGCCCATATCCGTATCCCAGATGCGAAGAGAACCATTGGCACCAGCGGAATAAGTCAAGCTTCCATCGTCGATAAAGCCAGCCGCTTCAACCAGCTCGAGGCAAGGAACAACTTTGCGAATCTTCCAGGATCTGGCGTCCCACCAGGTTATGGTCTTGTCTCTGCCTGCGGTAACAAGAGCGTTTTGTTCTGGGGAGTAATCAAGACCTTGGACATCCGAGACGTGCGAGTCCAAATTGGCTACGCAACTACGCTTGTGCAGGTCCCATACACGGACCTTTCCATCTTGTTGGCCGCATGACAGCCTGAAATTGACAGTGCTTGAGTCCTCCTCTTCTTCATCGGGCTCTTCTTGGCGCTTGGTTTTCTTGCCCTTTCCTGACTGACTGTCGCTCGGCCGAGCGGCAGCTTCGAAGAACAAGAGCGCTGATACCAAAACAGAAGAACCACGGAAAGTGTGTGTAACAAAGCCACCGATGATATCCCAAACTTTGACAGCTCCATCGGTTCCTCCAGTGGCCAACAGTGTGCTGGTCCGATCAACTGCCAGAACGACGACTGGGGTAGTGTGCGCCTTCACTGTCCTTGTGAGTGTAGCATCAATAGTTCCACCTTCTTGCGACACTCTCAAGGTGTATATTCTCATAGACAAAGAGCGGGAACATATGATAAGGTGAGACCCAGAGGGCGTTACTATAATCAGTATTAGTTGCTTGCATGTTTGTGCGATCTTTGGAGACTGACAAGTTAATGTGGAAATGAGCTCTCCATCCTGAAAAAGTCAGTCATGGTCTAATGTGATTTGCACGTGGTCCTTACACCCTCAATTTGAGCCAAATGCTTCCCGTTTGTAGGATCAGTGAGAATTGCATCCTCGCCGAGAACTGTGGCTAGAATACGTGCGCTATTGTCAATAGCTACTGATCCCCCTGTGAATATGGGGCGTATGACATGGTTTACGTCAAACGTAGTCTTCAACGGCTGCTTATTTGCCATTGTGTTGTTGTGATTGTGAGTTAACAAATATTCGATGTAAAGAATATCATGGGTCCGCGCATGAGGTTTCCTAGTATTTTTTTTTTTTGGCGCCTTATCGGAGACATACTTCTGATTGGCTATGTGGTGCATCAGCTCACCTGCACCAGCCACATCACGCGCCACATTTTCGCTCATCGGGTTAGCCGTCATGACTTCCTTCCTTTGAACGACCTTTATTTATTGCCGCCAAGGTGAATTCATTCAGCAGATACTTGACACGCAGGGAGAGTCCACGCGCAGAGCTTATAGGAAGAGGGCGACTTAAGCCATATCATCAACTGCACATGAAGCGACACATGTCCGCCTTGTGTTGATGAGTGCTTACCTACCTTCATCATGGGAATGCAGGGCCCCTTAACTGCCCAAGCGCTTGTAAGACATCATTTAGCTCGAGCCGTCGATTGTTGCTCTCGAATTACTGACACTGTCAGGGGCGGTCTCCTTATGACGATGTTGTTGAATGGGACGATGATCATGACGAGCCACCAAATACCAATGACTCTGGCCAACAATATGACCACCGAGGCCGTCCTATCAACCCTGAAACGAAAAGGATCAACAGAGACATCATTCGTTCCCATAATGAAGTTATGCTAGTTATTGGGGTTGCTGAGCAGGAGAATCCAACTACAAATCCAGAGGCCGAGTCTGATAAACGTCATGCCATGTATGAGGATGACGTGGGCATAAACCTTGCCTTCTCAGCTCTTCGTTGCGTGGATGCTGCCGGTGCCTTTGGGCTAGATGGCTTCCGTCAGCGAGTTTTGGTATGTTGTTGATAATCCTTTCTGTTCTATATGCTAACTAGGTACCTTACCATGACAGATTTACAAACGTTATTCTCACATCCCGTTCTGGGATTTGTATGCACAGTCCCGAAATACCTTTTCTATCTCCCAAGATCTTCTGCCTGGTGCGTCTGTCAATCTTTTCAGTAATTACATCGACCGACAAATTGCTCTATTGTGGCGCGACAGGCCCGACAGGGTGTTTGCTCGTCGACTGTAAGCCTTTCCCCCAAGCCAGTTATTAAACTTCACCAGCTTACAAGCAACAGCGCCCACGAAGTCTGGTCTTACGTTCGGGTTCATTTAGAGCTATATATTGCTTTGCAACGGCTTGGCTTAGCCTCAAGCACTAACTGGCTCCCAAGTCTATCCTTCTTCGTCCCATTTACTCAAGATTCACCAATTCCGGCCCCCCCACCAGTGAAGGATCTTTCTTTCCAGTCTCTCCTACAATGGGTTGGAGGCCTGTGCATATGTTCGACGCCGTTCCTCGTCTGGGTAATGTCCCAGAGATTAATCCGTGACTGGAGACCCCAGATTTGGGCGAGAATATTTCGGTGGTTACCGAACACTGGTTCTCTCCCTAGCGTGACTAACAGCTGGCTGCCAGCCGACAGGCCCCGTGACAGATCAGAGCACCAGCGTGCTCGGAGCACAGTCGATGATGTGTCGCCTATACGGCCGATCGACGGACACATGCCCAACGATACAGGTCCAGTAGAAGCTGTTCGGCGGCCAAGTACTTTCTCAGCACGGGGGGATGACTATGCAACCGACGAAGAAGATAATGAAGGGCTTAGTGCCACCTTGATCAGCTTTGACGTCGAAGCCACAGCTGAAACCAGCGAAGCACCTCCTGGGCTCTGGAGCGCTGAACTAAGACCAAGCGTTGAAGCAAGGGGAGCACTTATGCCTACAACCACCTACTGCGATACTATGCTGACGCAGCTGCCCCCTTTGATTGCCTCACATATCTTTGCTGATGCCGTTTTGAGATTGGTGACTGCACCGTGGGAAGCAACCGCTCTGCGGTTGATGGCACACAGTTTCCGTCAACGGCTTAACCTCCCGACTCATGACGTTTGCGAAATTAATATTTTCAGTCATCTCAATTTGACATTCGCAATCAATTTTCTCGGTACTCAAGTGCTGCATTTAGCTTTATGCGGAGAGATTTGGGCAGCCTTCACGACAGTGGCCACAGTTTTACACACAACCCCTGACGAGTGGCGGGAGGCCGAAGCCGAGGAGCAGGAGAAAAGACAAGATTGGACAGATGAGAGTACTTAACCAAGGCCCGATAACTCCAGGTCTTTATACCACACAGCATATATCAGAACGCGCCTGTCCAATACGAACGACTTGATCATGAACCCCACATGTTTAGTCAACGCTACGTGGTTTCCATTTCGCCTTGCTTGTGTTCTCTGATGCTCTCAACCGGGGTCTTCCTGACCTATCTGGGGAATAGGCCTGGCGTTGGGCGAACTGCTTTGTCCCATTCGTTACCGTCAAGCCGTGCAAAAGCGTATCATGAAAGAAAAGTTAAATGTTTGCATGATACCTTGCGTTGCAGCCTCGGACCACGCCTGTCGTTCAATAGTGATATCGCATCTTAGCTGTATATCCAAAATCACGGCATTGTTCCTGGAAATCTTGACTGTAGTCGGAACGTGCCGCAACCAATATTGGGTTCGGTCATAGTTGGGCTAATATTTAAGGTCATCTGGAATAATTCTGGGTCTCTTCTTCGTCTGCACGTCAACCCTGTCAGGTAGGTGTACGTCACTACAATACATACCTAGTCATGTCGACGTTGCACCTTCAGTTGTCATCAACCTGACGTTGACCTGGAGGTCAGGCAATAAATTGCGAGCTGGTTTCGTTAGCTGGCTCTGAATGGCTCAGGAACCATGATGCATGGATGCTTCAGAACAGCTTCCATGTCTGACTGAAGGCCTATGTGACTGTGGCTGAACAACCCGTTTTGATGAGCACTGCATAGTAGAGATGCACGCAGAGGCTAAGATACCCGGAGAAGGGGTTTCGACATGGATGCATTGTCAAAGGAACGTTACGATCTGATGCGTTGCATGAAGTCACATACTATCGCCCAAGATGTATGCGGTTATAGCTAGAAACATACACAGTGATATAGTTTGAAATTCATCATACCTTTCTTGGATTAGTATCACGCCCAGTTCTTTCAATCTGCTCATGTCATGGGGTCACCGTTATGAATATTAATTGCAAAATTATTCAATAAGAAACAACAAAATTAAAAATTCAAGACTGGCGCAACGAAAAGTTTATGCCTAGGCGGTTATTGTGAGCGTTGACTTATCCTGCGGATAGACTGGGAGGAATAAAGTGTAGGCAAGTTCTAGATCAGGCCCAGTGGTCTTAGAAGAGCTGTATACATGACAAGAATATCCGATTATGATTCAAGGACATAGAGTCAAAGGAAAGTGATACAATTCGTATCACTCATGAATTGGGGTGCTTCTAAACCGGCATAGCACCGAGCCTCAATCGTACTCAATAGCAGACGAGCACCAAACCGAGCACAATAATGTGATGCAGATGCGGTACAAGTTATCCATACAATGTTCACTAATTCCCTTGTCGTATATAGTGGTTAAAAATCCATGTCTATAGCCGTGTAGCTTCAGCGTCATTTCTTGCCCCTCATGATCATCTAATGTTAACCCCCACCTTGACCCTACTTGATGATGACGTTTCAACTGCTACTTCAATTTCTAAACCAACCTTATTAGCAACCGCCCGAACCCCATAACTGAAAATTTACTTCAAGGATATCACTTGTCCTGCAAATTATTGAGTAATGTCTGAGCGTACTGTCCTTGTCACCGGCGCTACCGGCCTCCTCGGTCGTGAGGTCGCTACAGCGTTCGGCCTCAAGAACTGGAATGTCAAAGGAACGGGCTATTCTCGCGCAGATGGAATCAATACTTTCAAGGTCAATTTAAGCAATGAGACGGAAGTGGGAGAGTTTCTGGATGAGACCAAGTTTGCAGTCCCTTCCCTCTATGGATGCTGTGCCAGTAGACTGACGTTACTACCTACCTTCAGACCACAGGTTATTGTTCACTGTAAGCTACCTGGTATGTTTCATTCGTACAGAGACTAACCAATTACACGCGAAAGGCGCTGCTCAACGGTTTCCAGACAAGGTCGATAAAGACCCTGAAGGCGCCCGTGAACTCAACGTCGCTGCGAGCAAGGCACTCGCTAAGCTGGCCGCGGATAGAGACATCTTTGTCATATATATATCAACCGACTACGTGTTCCCCGGCACGCCCGGGGATGCTCCATATGAAGCCGATGCCAAGCCTCAACCTACCAATCTTTATGGCCAAACGAAGCTGGATGGTGAGCGTGCCGTCTTAGACACGCTGAAGCAGGCCGGAAAGGAGGGCCTAGGTGTCGTCCTTCGAGTTCCTGTCCTCTATGGGAACGCTGAGACGCCAGCCGAGAGTGCGGTCAATGTTCTTATGGATGCACTATGGAAGGCACAGACACAGGGAGCTGAAATTAGCATGGACCACTGGGCAATTCGCTATCCTACGAACACAGAAGACATCGGTAGGGTCTGCCACGGTATGTCTCACTCTGCTTTTAGCCACCAGGTTTCAAACCACGGTGTCATTTGAACAAGTCTTGCCAAAACCCTTTGAAGATAAACAAGTGCGCGAGAAGATTCCGCTGACATTACGCACAGATATTTCCGTCAAGTACCTCGATACTCCAAGTAAGGAACGATCTTGTCTTCCTCAAGTTCTCCAGTTTTCCTCCGAGGATCGAATGACGAAGTATGAGATAGTGACACTATTTGGTGAGATAATGGGCCTGTCAACGGAAGGGATTAAGCCCAACACGGAAGGGAATGACCCAAATGCCAGTGTACAGCGACCTTACGACTGCCACCTGAGCACAAAGGGGTTGAAAGATCTGGGAATTGATGTTTCAACCTGCGACTTCAAAGGCTGGTGGAGACGTGAGGTTCGCGCATTTCGCAAGTAATAGAGAGCAGGCCTTTCCGTCTGCCAGCAAGGATCGCTGCATTCCGGTGTGGGATATGTGTTCTTTAGAGGAAAAGTTTCAGATGAGACGAAGGGTTCCCTTGAGTCGTGCTTGGTGGAAAAAGGGAGGATGTCTTGGACGCAGAACATGACTGAAGGCCCGACGTATGAAGAAACCAGACCACGAAACTCTCACTTCTTTATTTCATTCGCTGAACTGAAGGATGATTAAAGACAACTACAGAAAAGTCACGGCTTGGTCATGACTTTGTCAGATCATAGCAGAATATCAACTCGGCACGTTTCTATTCGTTGGGAACTCTTTCGTGGAACACCATAACTAGTGTTTAAAACATGTTTTATCCGCTGCAGAAGGTATTTTCGAATCCTGCTACATAGTGCGAGGGGAGTTGCATGTCTCAATTAATTAGCCAAATAGGTAGCTAAGGTAGAGAGCTGGCGTTCACTCGGTCGCGAGCCGCGGCGTCTAAAAGTGCTATCTTCATTAGAATCGGCATTTTTTGTAAATCCTTCCCCATCCTAGGAAGTATTTTTGCGTCGTTAAACACTGGAATGGATGTCTAAAGGGAGCAAGTTGGACCTCGGCCCTTAAAAGCCTGGCCTCATACCAGAGGCTCACCTCTTGCAGCTGGCCACATACCATTGCTGCAATTGAGCGGGCTTTTATTACATTATCGAAAATTGAGCTTTGTCTAGGGATGAGTCTAGAAATCTGGTCTGCTCTTTCTCGTAAAGTCATGCATGTGGTGCTTGCTTCTGTTATTATGGATGCTAACTCCCGCCCCTTTCCGCGCCCTTGCCTTGAATTCTCGTCAACTGCTTGTTGAAACTGCAAAAATTGTGGCCGCTGGTTGCTCTCCTTACAGCATCTCCTTTGAAAAAGCTTTCACGATCAGCTTAACTCAAGCTCCTATTCCAATATCAGCAATCGGCATTGTTCACCCGGTGTGAACGCTGTTTGAGGTTCGGTCTCGTATTGTCTGGATACGAAAGCAATCGTTTTCTGAACATCGAATTGAAAATTCACGTTCTCATGGATGTTGTTAAAAGCCATCGGCTTTTCTTGTCGGCCTTTCTCTGTCATTTATCAACTTCCGTGGAGTAGACGTACCAGATACGAAAACACCTGCCTAAGATCAACCCTGTCCTGTCGGCGATCTTAAGCGACGACCTGCCCAATCTTCTTGCAACAACGGATCGATCCGAAAACCTTGTTGGACGCTTCAGGTCCTCGAAGGGTCCGATAGGGCTGCATCAGTGCTATTCAAGGGTCCATTCACCACTGCAGGAACAAATTCGTTAGCGGCAGCACCATTAGTATGTCGTCGTCAGTGGCGGTCGCGGCTGCCCCATTGCAATTTCATGACTACTTGCAGTTCCCAATCAATGATACAAAACCGCCAATACCGGACTTTTCGAAATATAGAAATTTACGCGGGAAAAGTGTGTGTGCTGAATCTCGAAAAACATTTGAGGTTTATGCCGACCCGCCATCAGAAGGAGCCCATCTTGCCGAGGGGGATTGTTACCCACGACTTGACTCACCAACATTAGTCCCGCGAACTGTTCGACGCCGGTCCAGGAGTGTGACTTCATTATTAACATTATCGCGCGAACGAAAACTTATTGCGCCGGTGGTCCCAGCGCTGCCGTCCCCTTCAGTCTCGGTTTCAGTTGGCAATCGCGGAGTCGAATTCCTGAAAGGTCTCGCGGAGAGCGTTACAGGGGTCATTGGCAGCCTCTCTCCACGAATTGCGGCCAGCGCTGACAATGACAATGGGCCCAATAGGCACCGTCAGGATTCGCTGTGTTCTGTGCCTTCGATCATTCGCTCCCCGGTTCCGTCAGTATTGGTGTCGCCGTGTGCACAAAGCTTCGCTGGCGTATCAGGCAATTTAAATTTAGCTTCAGCAGAGTCTCAAACCGCGCCGTCGCCCGCTGTCCCGCCCGGCCCCAGCAGCCCCCTGGCAAGCCCGTTATATGTTCCAACGCCTAAAACTACAAACATCCCGCCATTCCTTTCGAACTTAGCTTCGAAACCTCTACCTCTACGATCGCCAAATTTGAACCAAGAATTCTCCCGCAGCACTGCGCATCTTACTGGCCGTGACCACAGCCGTAGTCGAAGTCGAAGTCGAAGTCGCAGCCGCAGCCGCAGTCGTCCCCGGGGCCCAGACTTATTCAAACCACTTCCACCGACATATGCGTTTGATCTGCCAGCTCCAGAATCACCTATACTTCGTACCGTGCCATCTGCGAGTGATATCGCCAGATTTAAACGTCGCAATCTACACGCTCTGCGTATCAATACTGAAACTGCTGAGCGCGCTGCAAAGATCGAACGAGAGGACCTTGAGCGCGAGGAAGACGAGGCCGAACGCCTAGCCGACGAAGTTGCCCGTCTTGAAGCTGAGACTGATCGTATCCTTGCCGAGCAGAAGAAACGCGACCTCGCCCGCCGCCGAGCGCAACTCCCGACTCCGTCCCCTAAATTTCCACGATTTCTTGTTCTTGACAAGTTTTCATTTCTCTATCGTAGTCGGCGATCGAATGCTTTGACAAGCCAAGCCGGCACGCCAAGCCCAGGGGCACCAACAATCTTTTCTCTTGATCTCAGTCGGCCTAGCAGTCCTGAGGAATCTTCATCACCAGGAAAAATGAGTTTCATAGAACAGGGTGGTAAAGGTATCGTGCCAGGCACTGATGCCCCAACTTCGGCCAGTAATGGAGGTGAGAGAGTAAGTTTTATACCTAATCCTCAGGTGTGCTCATTCAGGTTCTCACATGATTTTTTTCTCTGTAGCGCGTGTGCGTACGATGCCTATCATCAGTCATCAATCTTCCTGTCAACACTGATACTTCTCCTGTTGATATCCTCTACTCGACCGCCAACCTGACCAGCCATGATATCGATCCCAAGGCCAGCGTATTGATCGAATGTTACGTTGAGCTTGGTCTCGAACGGCGTCTTCGCCGTTACGAACGAATTCGTGACGTTATGAATTCTTGGGATCGTGACCAGCAGAACTCTCTTCTTGTTGTCACCAATGATATCTCACAAAGCGATGACCCTGATCTCGATATGAAGTCTGTGCCACGAACTCCAACCCCTCCCCCAGGCTTCACGCTGCAAATGTACCACTCTTCCAGGCCAGGAAAATGGAACAAGCGATGGATCACCTTGCTGGAATCTGGTCAGATGTTTGCTTCCAAGAAGCCTGATTCAAAGGCTTCGGACAAGGATAGTACTGTTCTGTGTCATTTATCAGATTTTGACATCTATACACCAAGAGAGAGTGAGGCCAGGCGTCATCTAAAAGCCCCCCGACGCTTTTGCTATGCTGTTAAGAGTCAGCAAAAGACCTTCGTTTTCCCAAACGGCGAGAATTTTGTTCATTTCTTCTGCGCTGAAGACAGAAAAACTTGCCACGCGTTTTCTTGAACTTGTGCAACGTTGGCGGAGTTGGTATCTGGTCAATAAGCAGGTTGACTTCGAGAAAAAGGACAAGCCCCCGCAACTTACCATGCACCTAGAAAACGACACGGCTCCCAAAGCCATTTCCAGATCGAAGAGTTCTGTCGCTTATAAAGGTCATAGTACCCAGGTTTCTGTCGACGAGACGCCATACACTATCGGCGCTTTCCAGCCTCTTCTTGATATGGACCGCTTTGATAAGCCCCTGGAGGAGTTCGGCAAAGATCTGGAACAGGACAAAACCAAATATGGGGATCCTGATACTGAGTTTAAAAGTGGACTCGTCCGAAAGGCGACCTGCAAACAGCCAAACGTATTAACAAAGTCCAAATCAATACATCACAAGCATCGGTCACCGCCAACGCCTCGGGACGAGGCGCAATTCTCTTCCACGGGGCTTCTGGGTCAAGGATATGAAGAGAAACGCAAAATAGCTGAACGGGCACCTATCATTAGCCCCCCTCCCACCAACGCAGCTTTCACAAAAGGAGCCTCACTCCTGGGTCAAGGCTATGAGCAAAAGCGCAAGATCTCTGAGCGAGCGCCAGTCAACAACAGCGTTCCTTCAACGAACGCAGGTTTCACAGAGGGTCCTTCACTGCTCAACGGTGGTGTTGTCTCGCCTACGTCTCCTAATGAGAATATGGCAGATTCGAAATCATGGTTTCCTTTGGGAGCAGATCAGTCTTCTCAGCCACGCTACCGTAGTCGATCTGTCCGAGATCCCAATAGGCGGCCTACCACGTCTGAGAAGGTCCCAGATATACCCCAGCCGTTAGTCAATCTTACCAACAGCTTCCCTGAGCCGCCTCGCTGGCGCGAGAATAAGGGCCATGGTGTAAAAGCCCCAGCCGGTGGTCCCTTAATCAGCCTCGCTACCGGGGGATCGACGAACAATTCATTCAACACTCGGAGTGCCTCTGGTCTTATTGGGCAGTCTCGACCTCTGCCCTCTTCTTCGTCCATGACGGTTGGTAGCCGTCCTCGGAGCCGGTCTATCGCAGGAACTCAACAATCGCCGAGCCATGCTCCTCCAGTTCCTCCTTTGCCAATCCGTTCCTTGCGTCGAGAAAACACTGCGCCGCTCGAACAGTCTCGTGGCCGTGATCCTCGTCCGCGAGAGCCGTTGATCAATCGAGCCGGGACGATGGGCTTCTCGTCAAGGAATTAAACAGAGGCCAGAACCTCCCTTCCTTTCACAAACGATGGGTTGTTGAAAATGATGTTAAAAGCTTATGCAGTTATGTCCATCATGTCCAAAGAATAAACGTCCCTCAGTCATGACTTTGTGGCCTTCTTTACGAATCAGAGTGTTACCTGCGGCAGTGGTACATAGTACTGGTTTGGGTGAATAGGAGTGGAAGCGCCAAAGAGAAAGTAGTGCCAGGTGCTCTCGGGCAGGGACTTGCGAGTTATGTCTGGTTTTGCCGTTATGGGTTCTTTTTGGCGTTTTCCCGGAGTTTTTGCTTTGCATAACTTCTTTCTTGATCTTCTATATATCCTTGAGCAAGAGCGGAAGCTCGTATTGATACAAGATGGCGGGTTCCATCTATTCCTTGAAGGGTGGGTTTACCATACGTTTTATGATATCAGCTATTTTCTTCCATATCTTCTCAACTTGATTACTTGGTTCATCGTACGTGCCGCTGGTCTATCTATACTGTGGTGACACATCTGCCACTTTCGCTTTGAAAGCAACCTTTACAATTTGGCCGTCCATCGTACCCTTTCTTTTGCACTCATGTATGGATATGATTCAATTCAGAGCTTTTAGTTTACTTGCTGCGCTTGTAGATCTTGGCAAGGAAGGCCTCGAAAACAGTCTTCTTGAGGCCCTCGTTCTCATCGATGTTGGCAATGCGCTCACGAATCTGGCCGACAACTTTCTCCTCGTAGTCGAGATAACGCTGCTCAAGATTGAGGTCATCGTAAAGCTTCTTGACGACCTTCTCCTTCTCGTCGTCCTTGCGGCCATAGTTTTCCTCAAGAATCTTTCGCTGCTCAGGGGTTGCCACGGCCAGGGCCTGGTTGACGAGCCAAGAGCACTTGTTATCCTTAATATCGGTGCCGATCTTGCCTATGTGCTCAGGCTTGCCGAAGTTGTCAAGGTAGTCATCTTGAATTTGGAAGTACTCCCCGAGAGGAATGAGGATGTCCTCAGCTTGCTTGAGGTTGCTGGGAGTGGCGAGGTTGAGCTGGTGAAGGGCGAGGGCGACGGGGAGGTAGAATGAGTAATATGCGGTCTTGTAAATGACAATGAAACTATACTTCTCAAGGGAGAAGTTGTCGAGGTTGACGTTGTCTTCAGGGGCGGTGAGTAGGTCGCACAGCTGGCCGAGCTCGGTCTGGAAGGTGGTCTCGTGGAAAAGCTCGATAAGATCGACGTAGGCGGGGTGAGAGCGGAAGTACTTCTTGAGAAGTGTGTAAATGGCGGATTCAAGCATGAAGGCGTCGTTGATAGCTATCATGCCAACACCCTCCTGGCGGTACCAACAGGGCTGGCCACGGCGGGTAATGCTCGAGTCCATGATGTCGTCGGAAACGAGAAAGAAGGCCTGGAGAAGCTCTGTCATCCAGCCAAGAGTAGCAGCCTGGAAGTACTGCTCCTCGGTAAGAGGCTTCTCGAGGAGGAGGGAGACCGAGTCGGGGACGGACATGCCGCGGTTGCATTTTCCGCCGAGAGGGTTGACCTCGAGAGACTATGAAGCAGTGTGTCAGTTTATATTGGAACTCGATCTATACTGATGAACAGCTTTCATTTTATACTTACTCTTTTGTACCAGTCGAGCTGCTCCTGAGGGAGCTTGTAGGAGCGGGCATGGTCGAGAAGAGCCTCCTCAAGCTTGGGGTAAACGGAGTTGAACTCCTGAAGAGTGGTTTGTTGAGCCATCTTTGCTGAATTGTGTAAAGTGAGTTACGTGTGCGCGCTGGAAAGGAAAAGAACCTGGAGAGTCCGTCTTTGGGAAGAAGACGAAGAAGGAAAATGAGACTCAGAAGTGAGAATGACAGACTGATCTTCGGAACATGTACGATAATTACCGGACAATTATCAACTAATCTCAATAGACTGGGATGTCTTTTCTAAGAGGGGCTTTGCTCAGTGCCCCTCTTCCCTTATTCGCGAATTGGAGCAGGAGGGGCTGTGGACGCTTTGATTTGCTCGGTGAGGCCAAACAAAGGAGGTCCCCGGTTCAAGGGACCAGTGAAGTGGAGGGGCACTAGAGCAGTATCTACTAAGGTAGGTAGGTGGGGGTGCTGGGCGGTGAGAGCAGCCTGATTAGGTACTGTTACCTTACCGGGCGACTACCAATCTTAGGTAGTGCCTAGCTTTCATAGATAGGTAGGTGGTTGACGAAGGAAGCAAACACCGAACTCAAGATTTATGATCTGGCGTGCAACTAGCGAGCCCGATGTATTTAGTCTTAAAGGATACACATTTATTAAAGTCGTCAGTGTCACCTGAAAGGCTCAATCGTGAGAACCTGAACCAAACCTCAATGGCAAAGGATCCGTTGAAGTTATTGATAGTACCCTATCTGGCAGAAATCCAATAGCTGCGCAAGAGACGACAGACTAGTACTAAGTTATTGGTTGTCTGAAGTTGGAAGTTGTTATTATTGGAGGGTCAGAGTTTTGACTAGAGGTATCTGCTTCTGGCACTATCCTTCCTACAAACAAAGCCCATTGTTCCTACATTCGAAGCGTTATCTAAATCCTTAAACTCCTAACGCCATGTCCTTCCATGGATGCCTATATCAAGCCCAGCCGTTGGCTTCTTCCTTATATTGACTGATCCCTTGTGGCACAACATACTTGATCCGATCATACCACTCCGTATCATTCTCTTGAATCACGGCTAATGCGTCCAGCAGCGCTCTCTCTAATGCACCGTCCCTCATCATCACCACGATGCACGCAGCGTTGAGCTCTGCATTGCGAAACCCTCGGACAAAGGTTTCCACATCGTACATATGCGCGAGTCGAGTATGCGTCGGCGTACTGTCCAGTTCTCTACACTTCTGGATTGGCGGGTAGATTATCAATAACGTCTCATCGATGACGGCTGCTGACATGCATTGGATAGAGGAATCTGCACATGTACATACCTGGCAGTCCTGGCACCTCGCTCCCACGGACTTGACATAGTTGTTACACTTCCTACTACCCCAACGATGGCTGCAAGGCCAATGCATGTTGCTTTGTGAAGTCTCTTTCTTTCGTATCTCAGCCGGAATATTTGATATGGAGGTGTTGTTAACGAGTTCACTGTTCTCTTGATGTATGCTCAGCCAGAAATTCGGTTCACTTCTCGAATACATGCCGTGCGCACTCGCTCTTATACTATGTTTCGCTCGGTGACGAAGCTTGACACGGTAATGATTCGGTTCGCACGTGCTGCAGAGGATTGTGCGAGGTTGTATCGGACACTCATTTTGTGAGACGTCGCTGATATTCACAGCCGTTCGAATGCTGTGATACATGTCCGTTGACTGAGAAAGCAAGCTAATGCACCTGCGCAAGAGAGTCAAGTGCTGGATCTGTGGCTCTTGACGAAGGCAAAGATGTACAGAAACACCGCAAGGCCCTGCGCTCTCTTTAAAGGGCAAAGTGTGAGCAATAGTGAGCTGTGAACTGTTCAACGCTCACTCGATTATCAAGGCACTACCGTTTCTGGCTGCCGAAGTCTACCCAGAGGAGATGGGTGGCAGAGGTCGGCCATCATGACTTGATGAGGCCCGGAATAGAGTTGACAGTTCAAACGTTACTCACTGGAGCCCATGTTTGAAGTCTACCGGTGCCGGAGCCATCTTATAGACTGTTTTAGAGCATTTAATACAAACTTAGCGCTCCCATAAGCTCGAACCGGCCTCCTTAGCAATATATACAGTGTTCAACTCTGAAGTTTTGGATGCCCCTTCAACTTAGCATGCCACACTAAGCTCAGTACAACAGTCTACATGGTTATTTCATCCTTGGCTCCCAGTTTTTGTCCAACTTTTCTTCTCTCAGTCTCTCAAGTCGTTCCGTCAAATTATTGTGCGTCCAATGCATAGGTCCCCTATCCCGCGCCGCCTCAAGTGCGTCGCAAACCGCGTGGTAGACTTCGCTGAAATTACGAAAAATGTAGTCAAGTACGGCAGTAAGAAGATTATCCACGTTGTACCTTTTCTTTGCCTTCTCGATGTACTTGTTGACCCGTTCGTACGTGATGCCATCCACATCATGGTATTTGTCAAGCAGGTATTGCGCGAAGTCGATATGGAGATCTGATGCCTTCACCTCATTGTCTCCAAATTGTCTACCCATTCTCTTGAGAGTCAGTTAGAGGGTGGAACTCTGGTAGTGGCACCGTGGGGTGAGTGCCCATGGATGGATTGTCCTTACCTCGCAGTCAAAGCATATGCTTTTCTTGAGGAACACATAGTTGGGGCACTTGACTTCCGGTGTCCAACACAAGATGCACGGAAATATCCGAACAGCTCTGTTGATATTCATTGTACTCCTCCGAGTGACCCTAGAAGATTGATCTCAAGTTTGGTTAATTCTCAGGAAATCGTTGCCAAAGGTACAAAAGATGCGAAGCAAGATGCTCATGTGAATAAATATTGAACAATTCTCATGGAAGCTAAAGTATGCCTTGGTTTGAGGGATTCGATTGGTTTAAGTAACGAAAATCTGATAATATAAACGGCGATAAAGCCTGGTTTTATTCTTCAACTTCACCCATGTCTTCTAGTATCTCTCCATCGGTTAAGCTAACAAACAATTTCGCACTGATATGAATAAAACTCTGTATCCATAAAGGTCTTGATGAAAAATTAGAGTGGTTTCACCAAGATTTCGGAGTATTGACTGATCTTACTTTCTACTGGCGCTGCTGTCGTACAACATCCAACGTTTAAAATGAGTGTAAGTGGATGGAAGGGAGGTGGCTGCAATATTGGTTCAATGGTCCATGTCCAAAATAGATTCTCGCACATAGTAAGATACGGCCATGCCCTTGACAGTTGAGAATTTAAATTGTGTGCAACAGGTGACGGTTCAAGTCCAACGGCTCTGATTCACACCTGACGATATTCCTTTGTGTTACCTTTGTTGTACCTATCATGCATAGTGCGAATATACAGTGTTCTTACATAGAAGCACTGTCTATGATGCGCGCCCCAAGTTGTTGACATGATGGGTTGTCAATGCTTCGCGGTCATGCTCATGACACCTCCAAACTTCGCATTGGGGACCGCCAACAACGCCTGAAGCCTGAGTATAGCTCACTAGGTAGTAACCTTCAAAAATCTCAATCCAGTATTCACTGGTAGAGCACAAGAGGCACGGCGCACAGGCGCTCCCAACTTCGTGCCGTGACTCCCTTCTGCCAATAGCTACCCCACCAACCAACAAAACAGCAAAAGATGGCACTCAGCGTCCACGAGATCTCCCAGTTGCGTGCTGCCTTGCAAGATGCCGTCGTCAAGTGCTCAGAAAGATGCTTGTATCAGTCATCAAAATGGTAATCAGTTTCACGAAACTATTTCTAACCCTGGCACATGAACTAACGTTGTCAGGGCTGCCGAACTGCTCAATGCGCTCCCCGAGATCGAAGAAGACGAAGAGAACATCAACCCTGCAGATCCCGGACACGCCTCTCCGATATTCGCTGCGAACAGCGATCCAGAAGAAGCAATTCTTGAAGCCAAAGAACTTAGCAAATATCTCTTAGCCAAATCTCTCTTCGACTGTCGAGAATATGATCGTTGCGCTGCCGTGTTTCTGCCCGACTCCCTCCTTTCAAGTGTTCTTGCCTCGCGTGTAGACAGCACTTCAGCATCCACCACCACTGGAAAGGGAAAGGGGAAGGCATCCAGCGCTTCAGCCGTGACGCCACTGCCAAAACTCAGTCAGAAGAGCTTGTTCTTAGCACTATATGCCAAGTTCATGTCCGGGGAGAAGCGCAGGAATGAAGACTCCGAGATGGTTATGGGCCCTCAAGATCTTGGTACAGTGGCCAATAAGCAATTACTTGTGATAGGTCGATTCTTAGCAACTTGGTTCGAGGAGAGGACAACGGAAGACGATGAAGTATTGGGAAGCCAGGGATGGCTTGAATATTTGTGAGTGCTATTCTTGTTGATTTAGTGTTAATCGACTAATCACAACGTACAGGTATGGCATGGTGCTAGCCAAAGAGAAGAACGATGACAAGGCACTGGAATATTTTATCCGAAGCGTGCACAAGTACACCATGAATTGGGGCTGTTGGTTGGAAATGACGTCGTTGATATCTCGAGTTGAAGATGTGAGTCTCCCATGTAATATCCTCGCTTCTTTTCAATCGCTAACACCTTCCAAGCTGAATCGGATATCTAGACATTGTCCTCAGAATATTGTCTCTTACATGTTCCACCTGCACACCTCTCTAGAACTCTACCAACAAGGGCCCGGTCTGGCCAATTCTCTTGAACAACTTCTCTCGATATTCCCAACATCCTCTTTCCTTCTCACGTGCAATGCACTCCTGGCATATCACGCCAAGGATTTGATGGCTGCTGAACAGCACTTTACTCGACTGCTGGCACTCCATCCACATCGGCTAGATTCTCTCGACCATTATTCTAACATTCTCTACGTTCTCAATCTTCGCCCAAAATTGGCTTTCCTGGCACACCTATGTTCCAGCGTGGACAAATTCAGGCCCGAGTCTTGCGTGGTGATTGGAAACTATTACTCTTTACTATCGATGCATGAGAAGGCTGTCCAATATTTCCGTCGTGCGTTAACGCTAGACCGGTCATGCTTGTCAGCATGGACGCTAATGGGCCACGAATATGTTGAGCTTAAAAACACCCATGCGGCAATCGAGTCGTACCGCCGTGCAGTTGACGTGAACCGCCGGGACTATCGGGCCTGGTATGGTCTTGGTCAAACATACGAGATGTTGGAGATGCATACATACTCATTATGGTACTACAAGAAGGCTGCTGGTCTACGACCATGGGACGGAAAGATGTGGATGGCTGTAGGCTCATGTCTACAGAAAATGGGCCGAGAACGAGATGGTATCAAAGCCTTAAAGCGAGCTTTACTAGCTGATGCTTATTATGACGTGGGGAGCAGTTTTGGTAGCGGGGATCTCCTTGGCAGCCGGAGCGCCACGGGTCATATGGACCCCGACATCCTTCTGCAAATTGCGGTTATGTACGATCAGCTTGGTGAGGAGGAGGAAGCCAGGTCATACATGGAATTATGCGTGGCCCAGGAAGACGGTGGTGGAGCTGCAGAAGCTGATCTGGCTGAGTCGATTGCTATTCACAACGACTCTCCACCGGGCTCAGATAATGGTGCCGAGGGCAACGAGAACCCAGGGAATGAGGGAACCGGAGTCACGGCGGCGACAAGCAAAGCGCGTATGTGGCTGGCAAAGTTCTCAATGCGCACTGGAGATTACATAACGGCCTCTCGACTTGCGGGAGAGTTGTGTCAGGACGGTGTTGAAGTGGAGGAAGCAAAAGCACTTGTGAGAGAAGTTCGATCTCGAATGGAAGCGACGGGAATGCTCGACCCGCTGAGTTAGCAATATCAGCAAGGACAAGTAGATGCCTAATCGTGTATTCAGAGGTGTGCAGCCAAGGATGTCTTTGGTTGATGAGAATATGCATCACGTTGCTCATGAAATGTTCAAATAAAGATGGCTAGTAAATAATGTTATTGCAGAGAATACATTCACCACGAGTAGCCACTCGGGGATACGCTAGCAGTTGCATGATCTACTATGTACCTCTTTAAAGCTTCCCCGGATCTACCGCCGATTGCATCATCGATCATTCTCCTGACAGCTGCACTCGTAAATGGTACATATTCCCGTGAGGAGAGTTGAGGTCGGCCCGATGATCGATGCTATGCATGCACCATTGACACTGACGTATATTTACATAGGTAGTCAGTACCCAAGAAATGCACGTTTCAGTAGCTGAAGACAATGAACGATAATCTTAGGGATCGTGACAATTATGAAAGCAAGTCAAGAACTAACATTACTCTGTCTAGCCACAACACAAAGACCTCCATGCAAGATGGCATCCCAAAGTCTTCATATTGTCTTTCTATTGCGATCTATCCAGATACCAATTACTTTCGTGAGTGATCTCCCACCATCGTTGGTATCAGTAGTACATATTGGTTTAACATTACTTGCCCCAGGAGTGATCACATGGCCAAAGCTGCAACACCAGCCAACACGAAAGCCCCAAAGCTTCCAGACACCTTGTTAGCAGCGGCTGAAGGCACAGAAGCTTCGATAGTACCAGTAGGGTTGACCGGAGGTGAGGCAGCCTGAGATGGAGGAACAGCTGGTCGTTCGAGATTAGAGGGGGGAGGAGGAGGAGGCAACTCTGGGGCAGGAACCGAAACCTCAGGGGGTGGAGGAGGTGGCAGGGTACCAGCAGCTGGAACCGTAACTTTTGGTGGAGAGGGTTCAGGTGCAGGATCAGGAGCTGTAGCATGAGGAGGAGGAGGAGGAGCTTCTGGGATAGGAACCGTAGACTTGGGGATTGCTGGTGGAAGAGAAGGCTCAGAGTACGGAGCTGTAGCCTTGGGAGTAGGTGGCGGTGGTCCGGAAATCGGAGCCGAATACTCAGAAGGAGGTGGAGCCGGCTTGTCAGGAGGTAGTGGTGGTGCAGGAGCAGATGAGGACATCACCGGGGGCGTGGGGGGCATTGGCTGGCCAGGGGGAGCCGTGGGATAGACAGCTGTCCCAGGAGACTTTATGTTCTGCGTGTAAGTGACAGTACACGGGCAGTCTGTCTCATATGTCAACTGCAATCCAGGATAAAGCAGGTAGTCATCATCACTCACTCGTGATAGTCAAATAAGTTGGCTCCGTGGCCGTGTAAGTGACGTTTTTATGGTGAAACGTGCTAGGTTCCTGCTATAGTCTTAGTCAAGCTGAACTCAGCTCATTTCGTAATTCAACTCACAGGGCAATAAAATGAATAGTCAGAAGTGATAGTGGTCACGATGGTCTTGGCCGTGGTGTGCTCCGTTTCATTTTTGAACGGTGGTTTCGGGACGGGCGACATCATCAGAAAAGAGCCAGCAGCAACACCCCTAATGAGTACAACCGCTGAGAAAGTCTGAAAAATCTTCATCTTTGTTGTCGAATTCATGTCTGAGCGTGGAGGCCAAGGATATTATTCGGGGGAGAATATGAGGATGTCAAGAAAATGTTAAAACACTTGATTGTTCAAGACAACCACGCAGCTTTTATACTTCGCAAACTGACATGTGAGCGCATATGGAAGCAACCGAATAACCTTTTAAATCAAGAGACTAGGGGAATTCCGAATATACGTGAATGGCGGGAGACTCCGATGTGAGTGTAGGGCTGAAGATGGCTCTCTATGGATGCAGAGGATGTAGCAACTACCTCCTAATGTGGAAGACACTCACCAAATCGACATTTTCCGTCACAGAGCTTGCTTAGCTTATACAGATACAAGATGAAGAACCACATAACCAAATCATTAATATAACCACGCTCAGGGTAACTCAAATGAAGTTCGATCCTGCACCAGATTTTATGCAAATGTTTTGTGGGCAAGCAAAGTCTCATTGAGTTGGTGACAAAGTAGACGCGATTTGAAGACATGATATCATTTCTCGCTATTGAGCGATGTCAGTACCTTCGGTATCGGTGTGCTCCTCTTACAGCTACATAACATTGCAATGGGCGGCGAGTCCGTTCGTTCAGATATCCTTCTGGATTTCGGGTGCTTGTTTGAGTTGCAGCTTTGGACTGTTATAACCGCAATACTCTCAGTGTTACAAGCTAGGAGATTGGAATTGGTAAAGGGCATAACAGCCACTGACACAGAAGGTATTATACACAAAAATCAAAAACTGTGCAATCCACGTACATCTACGATTTTATACAGTCAAGTCGTGCTGTGTGATGATTGTGTTAGAAGAAAGGCTAAAAGGAATAGGGTAAACGACCATGGGTGAGATACCTAGGTAGGTAGTCAAGGAAACGGGTCGTTCATACTGACATTGACATCAGTAGACCTCTACCAATAATCACTTAACCTTTTTGTTTTCGTGAGTTCGAGTCCCCAAGTAATTACTTTGGGGAAGCTTGATGGCGTCGTGTGTTCAAGAATCTCTAATCACGAGACTCGGGCACAATTGCCTTACGGACATAGCCACAGAAATCAAGACAAACTATTCAAACATGCGAGAATAGTCTAAAAGTATAAAGAAGTTATCAAAAAAAACATCATCACACAGATAAACCTATCAATACCTGTCAACAACATTCAAGGAGCCTAGCCGTAGAACGGAGTTCTTTGGTCAAGGTCACGTGTTGGTGAATGAAGCAACGGAAGTCGTCACACGATTCACCCCGCCTCGAGCACTTCATCATCATATCCACGACCTCATGGTAAACTCTTCGCAAATTCTTATTCTTGATAAACATGTAAATCATGGGCAGCTTCTCTTCTACGCTTCAACGAATGCCGAGTATGAATCTATGGAAGATGCATGCCGCAACTTCTTCACTATATACTCAGCAAGCCCTCCTACCTCGACTCAAAAAGTGTTAACAAGTCAAGCTGATCGTCTGACATGGCCCATAACTCTTCTCGATTCCTTCAAACGGAATTTGGACTAGCTTAAGGGTGTCAGAACGGAAAGATGAGAGAGTCTTCTGCTGTTTAAACTCCCAAGTTACTGTGCTCCCACCATCCTCAGCGGGTGATTATAGCCTAGCGTAGGGTGATAAGACCGCGCAATGAACTTTCCTGGCACGTTGAAACTGACCAGCAAAGCACATGGCTATGTGTGGTCTCCTCTCCAGCCAAGTTCGGACGTGAGGGAAAACCCCAGGCTTGATATCTTCACCTGACCCAGCAGAAGTTAAGCCGCAGAGGTCGACTCCTTGATCCTGAGCTGCCAAAATCCCGTGAGCTCAACCAGGGAGTCTACAAACCCCCACGACCATCATCGGGCGCTATTGGGATGAGCCCAAACATCATCACAAGCCCTTCTCATCACTTGGGACTTGAACATTCCAGTGTTTTCAATTTTTCTCAAGGACGACCGCGCCTCAGATGAGGCATTTCTTACCCACTCTGCTACTTTCTTGGCCATGAGCCTTGTTCTGGACCTCAAGACCAACACGACAAAAGGGAAACTTGTCGGCCGATGTGTGCGGACAGACTTGAGCTCGGAGTGGAGATCTGCTCTTCGGTAACGGATCAGATCAAGTACCTTCGGCCTCACTTCAAAGATCACCGTGTTGCCGGCCGGTCTCCGAAATTGTGGACCTTTCCACTTGCTGCTTGATGTTTTCCCAACATCTGAACTTCGCACATCAGCTCAAGCAAAGTAGCGTACGCAAGTTCGTGCATCTGATCCACCGAGTTTTCATGTGTGGAACTTATTAACAGAATTGAAGTTCTGAACCGCGTTATTGAGGATGATTCACCAGTGACCGAAAGAACACTTATGTTTCTACAATCCGCCACACGGGACTAAGAAATATATGTGTGTGTGCGTGAGAGAGAGGACTTCTGACAACTAGTGTTGAAAGAAAGATCAAGTGGTAGTGACATGAAGCCTAGCCTCTTCTACATGCAGCAAGAATTGGTCTGGCAGCTACGATGACTCGCAACGACGGACTCTCTGCCGACATCGCTGGCTAGAAACTAGATTTGGTTCGAATTTGGCGGGAAGAGTACATGTCATCGACGATGTAGCATGAGGCAAGATACAGTCGATCGTGTCTGATCGGGAACCAAAAGCTCGTTCAGCCCCAGACTTTGCTTTTACAAAATCCTTCACATGCATAGTCAAACCTGGCCAAGGGCAGTGGGATCGACAGACAATCAACAAAACAAATTTGGTGATGTGAACGTCAGACCTCAAAATGGAACTCCACGGGCCTATAACAGCCAGTCTTACACACTTGCACACCGTGGCACACTCGCTTCTTGGCTGCAGAACGTGCAGAACGGAACCTTCTCGGGCTAGGCCAACAATTTGAGAGGGAAGCCAAAAACCGCGCGGCGCAAAACCTTTCATGACAGTTTCGTACTGTGGGCAACGGCCTAGACCACCAAGACGGAAGAAAGTCCGCGACGTTTTGAACGCACTGAGAAAGCGATTTTTTCTTTTGTTCCCACTCCGTTTATACAAATCCGTTAAGTTCCATGCTTGTCTAGTGTAGGGGCCTCAGGCACAAAACCCTGACCCATAATCCTATTTTGCTCGTCTCCTCGGCCAACGCAACCTAGCATCACGGGGCAGCTATCAACAAATCACTCTCGCGAATACCCAGCAAGCGTTGGAGGCCTTGGGACGCCAGTATGTACTGTCATCGGGTCGACTCCCACCTTACCATCTCGTGCCGATAGAACCCCATTGTTCCAGCAGTATCTCCCTCGGGCAATGTGACGAATCATTGTCCCAGCACCCCAATCGCAAATGGCAAGGATGCAGGCTTCTTCAAAGCTACCTTGAGTTGATCATTGGTGACGCGGCAGCCCTACCCTGACCCCCATTGAGATGTTTGTCGGTCTGTGGGTTACTCTAAACAGGGCCAGAAGCGTGGCAGACTCGGGGCAATTGATCGCCAGGCACAGCAAACGGTCAGAAAAATCTTGGTTTGCTTTGTTGTCGTCGCGACGTGGCAATATATACCGGCTTTTTCTTATTCATCAAAACCGGACCATCGTCAAGAACTGAATCATGATCTTTTGGGGGTCTCGACTCTGCGACTAGGTCCGGGAGAACCAACTGATGGTAACCGAGTGAACAGTACATGGCTGTCGCGTGCACTTTTTTACTTCCTGACATCCTTCAACGGGGCATTGGCTAGGAATGTCGAGTCGTTAGTGTCCGCACCGCGAAAAGTCTGTTCCCCTTTGCAGACTCAGAAAAGCCGCAGTGGCTACGATTATTGATTCAGTCTCCACGTGTCGGTAATGGATACGTAAGTTTGAGGTCGCGGAAGGGAAAGCCACATTGGCGTCAGTGGCCCTGCCAGCCGCACCAGGATCTCAGAATTTTCATTGAAGTCTCAGGTCGTTAATGATGCCAGCAAGCGAAGCTAAGTGCTTGCATGGGACCAGACTATTCCCGGCAGAGTGCCAGCAGAGTCCATATTTTTAACCGTAAGAAAATTGTGTTCTGGTCCTGCAGGTTTTGCTGACGTGCACACCGGTCAGCTTGCAAAGTTGCAAACCCTGCCCAACTGTTGGACCCCTGTACGCTGGGTTTGCTCCCGCTATCCGACAGCCTGAAAGAGAAAGGCTCCTCACACCCTCTTTGCGCAGAGCAGATTTCGAAACAAGCCTTTCAAGTCTAACCACATGGACGCCTGTCAGGTACCAGGCACCGGTGGTAAACAGCTAGCCAATGGGAGACCAGAAGCAGCTAGTCGAATCAAGCCAAGATGCAGCTAGAAGAAAAAATAGAGCGATATTATGGGACTTGGCCCCTCCCTTGCAGGCTTAGAGGTACAGTACAGTACCGGTAGTGTAGCCGCGGAACTGGGTGGGAGCGGCTACGCTGAATCGCTGACAGACGCCTCTTGTCTCTTGTCTGCCAGCTTCTTGGCCCAAACTGGTAGGGGCAGCATTGCCCTAGTCCCATGTGAAAGAGGACCCAGAAGCTTGTCTTTCGAACCGGATTTCCTCTAGATGGCTGGGGCGACCTCTAGCTCCGGATTTGTTGTACTGTACAATACTGTATGTGTCTATCTTTTGGATGCTTCCTTTGTTGTCGCGCGCTTACTGTGCAGTGAAACACTACCCCCAAGTCACAAAATAACAATTGAGATGAAGTCATAATTGACACAAATTGTTTCATTTCGAGACAACGAATGAGCGAACAGAAGCGATTGTTTTGTAAAGGCGAAGACAAGATGAACAAAGCCACAAAGGAAAGCGTTGAAACAACGGCCTGGCCTCCCTTTGTTCTGAAAGCTTAAACATAGAAACGGCCCGCATTCAACAAGCATCCCCCGGACCAGTCAGGAGCAGCCAAATGAGCCCACACCCGTACCACCACAGGGACACGCAATTCACCGTACTATGATACATACTGTATGTACGTACACATGTGCTTGTGCTGGTGCAGATGAAAGTTGCAATGGAATCACTGCAGAAGTGCTGGTGCGGGGGAAAGAAGAGACTTTGTTGGTATCACAGGGCCTAACCTATGCATAAGTTGGGTTGCTCTGAGTAGAGTACAGTGCAGTTCAGTTCAGCTTTGTGTTGTGAACTGTTGGCCGATAAAGTGGTTCCGTTCACATCGAAGTCACATCCATACTTATAGCTCACCCCCACAACACCACCGGGAAGGCTTTTGCAAAGCCCGTCGGGACAAGTCAAGACAAGACAAGACAGGACATCCTAGCCTCACCCTCCTCCTCGTGTGTTGACTCCACTGAGGCGCTTGAGCGTTTTCCTTGACAAATCTGATCTCGGCAACCCTAGTCTCCTCCGTCTAGTATGCCAGGTCCTTGGGTTCTGTCGTGTCCAGATATTGTTTATAAAACGGGCCTTCCTCTCTCCTTTCTCCAGATATTTGTCCCGATCAACACACACAGTCCTTCCGTTTCAGATTACACTTTTGTCTTCGGACGATCATTCCTTTGACTCAAAGCTTCTCATTCCTTTTGGAAGCACAGTCTATCACGATCCTTGATCAACTTTGAACGAGCTAGTTCTCGACCACCAACTTGCTCCATCACTTCGGAGTATCACAAGTTCTGATTCAGTCCTTTATCAGACGCTGCATAAAATCAATACTCTTGTCTTGACGACAATCGAGAATTCTCCAAACAAACCCAATCCCCCCTACAATTCCCAAACCACACCGCCAACATGAAGTTCGCTACTGCTCTCGTCGGCCTTGTCGCCTCTGCTACCTATGCCGCCGCTGCCTCGGTCACCTTTGTCACTCTTGACGACAAGGAGCGCACCATCATCTTCACCCCTGACCCTGGTTACGAGGGCCCCGAATCTGTTACTGTCAGCTCGGCCAAGGAGGTTACTGTTGACTTCCCTGACAAGTACATCGGCAACTTCTACGCTGTCCAGAAGGGCAAGCCTGACCAACCCGGCATGCTTGGTGAGGTCACCTTCGGCGGCTGGAACGGCAAGACTTATTTCGATGTCTCTGCCATCGTGGACCCCAACGACAAGAACAACGTCAAGCAGATGTGGCCCAAGTCTGCTGCCACCCCCATGTCTGGCTGCGAGACCTTCCCTTGTGACAACTGCTACTGGCTCCCTGATGATGTCCAGACCAAGGTCACTGATGAGGTTGACCTCATCACCACCCTTGGAGACGGCCCCAGCCCCTACAAGGCCAAGTCCAACTAAACGTCCATGTCGCCAATTGTCCGGACGGCCCTTGACTTCACTTCTTCAACCCCCCCCCTTTTTACACTTTCACGCTGCGGCGTTGACACCGCGTTGACGATGATATGAATCCCTTTCTACATTACACTACACGATTCTCGTTTTACATACCCCGAAAGATACCCCTCGTGTGTTACAAAAACCGAGGCCTTTCTTTATAGACCTTTGGGCTGGAGCAGGTGGCGCTTATGGATGGATGGATGGATCACACAGGCAAGACAGGACAAGGACAAAACAGTACTTGAGTCACATTCTTTGGGACTCTTGAATACGGAGCAGCGTCATTCTTTCCGTGCTCTCGTAGCATCACAGGCTTGATGTCTCTTGTATCAGCAAGAGAATTGAGGCTGGCACTCGTTCTACATTCTATGAACATCTTCTTACACTCGTTGGAATCTAGACCATGTCTGGAGAGACTTTTTACATACACTTCTCTGTACATACTTCACTCAGGGCGCAAAAGCTCCTTTACAAAAAGATGAGGTTCTCCCTTTGGAACAACAAAATTTAGACTTTAGACCTGGACATATAGACTTGAGAACATAGAGTTTTGACCTGTGCGCATCCAATGTTGTTTGATCCCGCCATGTGAAAAAGGATTAAGGTTGTGTTGTGTGCGTAATGGGGTGACGAAGCAGCAGCCACATGCAGACTTAAAACATATTGCTGCCCCTGGCCTTTTCCTTGTCTGGCGGAACACTGACTACTACGTAGTAGCTCTATTTCTGGGCTGACCTAATTATTTGGAAGTCCACTGAGTGTCAATCACAGTTCTTTGTTTTCTCCCCGACAAGAGAGGAGAGGGACACGTCAGTTAGGCATCATGGTCTGATGTTGTGCCTGCAGGTTGTGCCTGGCCCTGGCCGGAATGTAACGTGGCCTGCATGCGAGTCTCTGATCTAACGTAGGTACAGTACAGTAACCGGCACTAGGTAACTGTAACTGTAACTGTCAGCGAGTTGCGCTATGTTGTCCAAGTTGGCGCTGACTGGACACCGTGGTTAATAAGGTTGAATTAAAGGGGCAATTGCAAGAATGAGGTTGCGCTGCTTGATGTTTCTTCTTGGGAAAGCAAGAAATAAACACTACTGAATTGAGTTTTGACTGATCGCGGTGCTGTTGATCACCCTGATTGCAGATCATGTACCCCCTGCGAAGTATGATTCTCCCAACATTGAATCCGCGCTTCAGCCAAAACTTTCTGTGTACGAGAAAACCGCACAAGCCCGGTCGCGGGAGTGTCACTGTTATTTCCGCGCCTGTGCTCGTGCGACTTCGGGAGGCTCTGTTCAACAAACATGTGAGTCTCATATAAAAGCTAACTAACTATAGTGTAATAAACTACACCTGTTGGGTCTGTGCCTTCGGGGAGTGGCGGTATTGATGTGGACAAGGAATAATAGTACTACGGGGAGTTGTCACTGACAAGAAAACCTCAGAGTAACCTAGCTTCGAGAATTGAAACAGAAAAAAAAAAAATTACCGACCTTTCAAGCTGTAAGGAGAAGCTAAGCATAACCATCAGATGTAATGAACGCTGAGATGCCAACTTCTGCTGGACAGACAGGTGTTGTGCCATTTAAGGACCTTGCCGAGATCTCGGAAACCCGAGCAAGCGGTTCTCGCCAAGGCTTGACAGCTTCCTCCCGTCGGGAATTTAATCCCCTTCCCTTGCCGTGTATGGTACTCTTTGACGGCGTCTAGTTACGGTACGAGAAGACGGGCGTTCGGATGGGGCTTGAGACTGGAATGTAGTTCACATGGAATGCGGGTTGCGGGACAAATGAGAAGCTTGACGCCAGGCTCGACAACTACCAATTTAGCTCACACAATAGTATAACTCGTAACTATAATAACTCTCAACTGTGGGAACGTATTTGTAGTGTGAACTCGACGTCCGGCGGATCTTTTACATCAAATCATTGTCTACATCTCCGCTCATCAAAGGCGAGTCGGGATCGAGTGAACATCAGCAATGCAGCCCTTGGTGCTTGTCTTACAAGGAGACACTTCGTGCAACCCGACTCTGTCTCGATCATTCTGGCCCGAAAGAAAGGTGCTCTTGGTTAAGTTGTCATAGTATCTACTTCTCTGCCTTCTCCGCCGTAGATTCCGATGCAGGAACCGCCTCACTCTCTTTGGATTCATCATCCTTTCTTTCATCTGCGGGCTTTTCTATGACCGGCTCCACTACCTTGACCTGCTTAGCCTTGACGATCTTTTGTAGATACTCTCCCGTTTCCCCGAAGCCATCCAGTTTTCCGAGTTTTGTCGTGAGGAACTCAATGTCGTTGTTCATACTGGAGATGGTCAGCTGACTGTCTAGTTAAAACTCAACAGAACGCACCTTTTCAGGCCAGTTTCAGTCTTGGGATCTGCTTCTCTAAAACTTGACCCAAGCTGATCCCTGTAACTAGCAAACACAGGAAGCATGATCATCTGAATTGATGTCTCGGGGAGATGCTTCGTCAGGACACGATGTAGAGTAGTTGTCTCCTTCGCCAGTGTTTCCATGTATGAGTGGACGCCCTTGTCTCCATCTGCTTCCCAGTCGATCGTCTTCATCGTCCGTGAGTGGATGGCTGCTCGGCCGCCCATGATCTCAACCAGTTTCTGGTAGATACTATCTTGATGCTCTTGCAGTAGTCGTCTAATCTTGTCAAACTCACCCATGAGATTTGATACGCTCGCTCCGGATCCAGCGTGACGTCGCACAAATTCCCTAACATGTGGGATCAAGGTTGCTGTGAATGAGAGCGCCTGGGAGGCCAAGGCCAAATGCTTGGTGGTGATGTTCTTTAGCCCAGCTGACCGCGTGGCCCCGGCACCAAGAATAAGCTGTGTGCATCTTGAGTTGAAGAGCTGAAGATACGCGATTAACGAGGTTGCAATATCGACAGTCATAGACGGTATACCACTGATCAGATGAGAGAACTTGGCGATTCCATCCAAACATAGAATGGCTGACTTTGGTAACATGAACGTCTCTGAATCGATTGTAGCAGTCCTGATCTTTTCCTTGCCGGTTCCGTTTGTTTCGATTGCCTCGTCCTCATCGACATGCTCCAATTCCGAACTAGGTATCCAAATCTTGGTACTGTCTGTCCACTCATGAGGATCATGCGTGCTGCTCCCCAGGATGGTGTTCAGCAACTCGGTGTTCTTCTCGGTAAAGTCTTTGGCATTCCACTGATCAGATTCCATCCCCTGAGCCAGCTTCTGCATTTCAGCATCGCGATTCCGTTGCACGAAGTCCTTAATGTGTCCATTAACCACATTCTTGAGAGACGTGCCGCTTCGGCCAGATATCGACTCGCATTCGGTGGCAAAATAGAGGTTGAGTGTAAAGTAACGGAGGAAGAGGGTCAAAGGCAACTGTGCAGTCTGCTCTGCTCGAACCTTCAAGACCTTGACGATTTTCTCAATAGCCACGTCGACGGCTTGGCCAAGGAGATTAGTAACGTCAAGGCTCTTGTGGAGCTCCTCCTGAACCTCGAATGTTGCACTGTTCATAGGATTGCTTGGGAATCTATCTGGTCTCGGGCTGGATATCGGTGATCTGACTGTGGGAGACATCAACCCTTCCCCTTGTGGGTTCTCAGTGAGGGAGCTAGTAATCTCCAACAAGACCTTGACTTGTGTCGTAAGTCTCCTGAGTGTCTCTGTGACTCCGATGTAGATCTTGATCAGAAGGTCCTCACCATCCTCAGGATCCAAAGAGCGAAGATTCCGTGCCAAAATAGAAGACTTCTCCTGATTTGATAGATGACGGCCACCACTTGCAGTAGAGACTGACATCATCGACTCATTATCATCATCTGTAGAACTGGGCAGGGGGCGTCTGATCAAGTTTCGGATTTCACGCAAGACAGACTCTCGGTAAGCGACAGTCGCCTCAGCGATATGTTTTGCTCGATGCAGGCCGATCATATTGGGCAGCAGCTCGGTCTTCAATTCATCGGTATTTGTGAGATAGGTTGGAAAGACTGAAGGAGACCTAGCATGGCTACCTTTGGATCGACTCGCTGCGTTACTCCACCTAAGAAGAATCTCTTGGGATGACACAGATTCGGCGTGTCGTCGTAGATCACGGATTAGAATATTCTGAAAGTTGGTCTCGTATGCCTTTCCTATACGAGACCGCAAAGTTGCTAGATCCGCGTGGACGCCTTGTAAAGCTGAAGCTGAACGCAAGTCCCGCAACTGAATGCCAGGTTCATTTGCAGCAGTAGCGTCCCTTTCGCCTGCAATGAGCTTTTCAAGAGAGTCGATATTCGCCAGTGCCTTATCGACTTCCCCTTCGTCCACTAGCGTCTCACAGCTTGCAAGGCCATCCGCAATCTGCCTAAGCTGAAGCACAGCATCATTGAGTTGTCGCAGATTTTCTTGGCGCCTTCGCTGGTAAACAATCTGGAGGCCTCTGGTTGCAATTTCTTCATCCAAAGCTTTAAGCTCTTTTCTGAGTGTCTTGATTCTCCCCACGGATTCCGCGGCCTCTGAGTGGAGTTCCTTCAACGATCCCAGGGCAGTAAAAAACGTCGTTGATGCGGTGGAGATGGAATTGATGAGATGAACCTCGATAGTGTCCATGTACCACGACAACTTCTCTTGCAAAATTGCATTGGTTGCCAGAGCTTTCCTTGGCGTGGCAGCGCTTCCGTTGAGTGAGCTCTGTCCGTCATCGGCGTTGGTGGGTCGGATAACCTCGGATCGTTCGCTCACAATGTCAAAAGTTCGGGGATTCTCGAGATGGAATTCATCGTCAAAGTACACAGTTGGGATCGTTGATAGAGGAGGAGGTCCATGCGTGGACCTTCGGGTGAAGCCAGCACTTGGTCTTCTCACAGGACTGTGACCATCATTCGAGTTCATCGAAGAAAGCGATGCAATCGAGCCTTTCCGAGTTGGACGAGGCTTGGGCCCCGGCCGTAAGTATCCATCACCACTCGATTCGGTCGGGGTATCTTGCCGGCCAGGGCGCTGCTCTTTGTTGGCCTCCTCGTCGCTCTCTTTCAAGCGCTGAAGTTGTTCGTATAGGCTTCCGATCTGTGACAAATAGGGCTTGAATTCCTCAGCGTCGACTTTTGTGATGTTCGTCAACGTTACTGGGGGGATATCCCGGGCCGTCGGGGGTTTATGCGCGGTCGAGGCCGGTGCTGAGGTGTGAGGCTGAAGACCAGTTCGTACAATTGGGGGTTGAAGAAGGGTCGAGATAGCTTCGAGAGGTTAGCTTTACGATGAAAGATCCGTGAAGCAAAACCAACCATTCTGACTTGACTCATATACTGAAGCTGCCAAATTACTGGGAGCACTGTCAAGGATACCTCCTACTGAATGGATGGAGCTCGCTGTAGAGCCACGTCGTGATGACGGGTGGGGATGCATTTGAGCATGTCTGTGGTTGTTGCTGCAACCAAGTTAGTCTCGTTTGTTAGTATGTGATAAAGGCATATAAGACTACCTGTGAAAGGGAAGCTCCCCATGACCTGTAGGCGACAATGCCGCAAGGTTGTCCGCAGACTTGGTAGCGTTGGGGGAGCTGGGGGAGAACATGGTCAATGGAGATCCGGATACGCAAGGACAGCTTCAGAGGTGAATGCGGGATGTAGATGGTGTATTAGTAGGGTATCATCGCTCAAAGGATTGCAAACAAAATGTGCACCGTCAAATGTATATGATAGATAAGATTTGAAAGGACAATTAAGTAAAGAGAAAAAAAGAGAGGATCCGGAATCAAGAATGCGCCATCATCACCAGAAAGGGTCTGGAATATTACCTTCAGTACGTCGCCGTCTAGACACCTTGTAACAAAGTTACGCAGCTTTCCCCCCTAAACCGATTATTTCCTTGGCGTAAACACGTGATGATAAGCGCTGAGCTTGATAACTGTCCTTTAGGTCCAGAGCTGCAACCACTATACACACGCGTCGCGTCTCGAGAGACTCCACGTTTTCGCGTAAATTGACCTAAGGTTACCCTTCCAACTTGCGGAGCAAAGCCCCTCCATCGATCCACAAACAAGATCTCCAAACTCCCTGGTCAACTTTTAGGCTTGCAACGAAAGGAGAGGAGTGATTCACCAGATTATTCAAAATCACACAGATACACAATGGATCGCGGATCAATCTACTCTGCTCACGTCTATGAGCCGAGCTACGCTGAAAATGGCGAT
Source organism: Fusarium oxysporum f. sp. lycopersici 4287 (assembly GCF_000149955.1). Taxonomy (NCBI): domain Eukaryota; kingdom Fungi; phylum Ascomycota; class Sordariomycetes; order Hypocreales; family Nectriaceae; genus Fusarium; species Fusarium oxysporum. Next base: position 3,015,731 of record NC_030990.1, read on the forward strand.
ACTCGAATGCAGCTCCAGACACAGCTTGAAACATTCATCCTTGATTTTCGACTGGATAACAACTTCGTCTACAGGTTTGCCCCCAAATATCTAGTCTTCGGTAGTTCTTCATAATAACAGCGCTGCAGAGATCAACTCCGAGAGAATGCTCTTCTCAAGAGATACTTCTGCGATGTCAACATCAACGACTTGATCAGCTTTAACGAAGAGCTCGCGCACCGATTGACATCTGAGCCAGCAGAGATTATCCCTCTGGTAGGGACCACGCAGCGCGCAACATATAAATCTCTAACAAGTCAATAGTTTGAAAATGCACTAAAAAAATGCACACACCGTATCGTCTTCCCCCATGAGCCCAAGGCCGAGATCCCTGATCACCAACTTCTTCTTCACTCGAATGCCGACGACGTCTCCATCCGTAACCTCGATTCCGTGACCATTGCGCGACTGGTGCGAGTCCCGGGTATTGTCATCGGCGCCTCTGTTATGTCATCCAAGGCGACAGGACTCCATATCCAATGCCGCAACTGCGGACACACACAAAACATCCCTGTCCTAGGTGGCTTCACAGGTGTCACTCTGCCTCGACAATGTGCTCGTAGCCGAGTTCCCAACGATCCAACTCCAAAATGTCCTTTGGACCCCTACTTTGTTGTTCACGAAAAGTCTGGCTTTGTTGATCAACAAATCATTAAGCTTCAAGAGGCTCCCGATCAAGTCCCTGTCGGAGAACTGCCTCGACACGTTCTCATCTCAGCTGACAGATACCTCACAAACAGGGTTGTTCCCGGATCGAGATGTACTGTTATGGGCATCTTCTCGATCTACCAAAACAAGGCTTCCAAGAACTCTTCCAATGGTGGTGCTGTAGCCATCCGTACCCCTTATCTCAGAGCGGTTGGGATCCAGACAGATATCGATCAAGCAGCCAAGGGAAATGCGACTTTCTCAGAGGAAGAAGAGCAAGAATTTCTGGAGCTCAGCAGACGGCCCGATATATACAACGTGATGGCCGACTGCATTGCGCCCTCTATTTACGGAAACCGCGATATCAAGAAGGCAATTCTCTGTTTGCTGTTAGGTGGTTCAAAGAAGATCCTTCCCGATGGAATGAAATTAAGAGGTGACATCAACGTATTGCTTCTTGGTGACCCCGGTACAGCCAAGTCACAGCTTCTGAAATTCGTCGAGAAGGCGGCCCCTATCTCTATATACACCTCGGGAAAGGGTTCCTCCGCTGCAGGCCTGACAGCATCTGTTCAACGTGATCAATCCACTCGCGAATTCTATCTCGAGGGCGGTGCCATGGTTTTGGCTGACGGAGGAGTTGTGTGTATTGATGAGTTCGACAAGATGAGAGACGAAGATCGAGTTGCGATCCATGAGGCTATGGAACAGCAGACTATTTCCATCGCAAAGGCCGGTATCACTACTATTCTGAATGCGCGAACATCGGTCTTGGCTGCTGCCAATACTATCATTTGGTCGATATGATGATATGAAGACTCCTGGAGAAAACATTGACTTCAGACTACTATTCTGTCACGTTTTGATATGATTTTCATTGTCAAGGATGACCATAGCCGCGAGAAGGATGAGACTATGGCCAAGCACGTTCTCAGCATCCAGATGAATGGTAGAGGCGCCGAGGACATGACTGAAACCGAAATTCCTATTGACAAGATGCGACGATACATCACCTACTGCAAGACGTGAGTCGCAATTCCAAGCTTCTTAGTCTTATTTTGTTTGTACTAATATCCGACAGACGTTGCGCTCCCAGACTGAGTTCCGAAGCTGCTGAAAAGCTTTCTTCTCACTTCGTCTCTATCCGACGCCAGGTCCACGCTGCTGAGATGGAAGCAAATACACGTTCCTCTATTCCCATCACAGTCCGTCAACTCGAGGCTATCGTCCGTATCACCGAGTCTCTTGCTAAGCTCACCCTTTCCCCCATCGCCACCGAGGTACATGTCGACGAGGCCATTCGACTGTTCCTGTGCTCTACCATGGATGCCGTCAACCAGGGCAGCAATCAGGGGAGTCGCGAGTTGAACGATGAAGTTAACCGCCTTGAGACGGAGCTCAAACGTCGGCTGCCTATCGGCTGGAGTACTAGCCTATCTACACTCCGGAGGGAAATGGTCGAAGGCAAAGGATACAGCGAACAAGCGCTGAACCGAGCGTTGATGGTTCTTCAACGGAGAGACACGATCATGTTCAGAAACCAAGGTGCGCAGGTGTATAGAAATGGAGCTTAATGTGGCGATGAACGCGGGTAATGTAAAAGGCTGGTTTGTCAATTTCGGTAGATGTCTTGGTAGTAGACTGTGTTAATGAGTAATGAGGCGAAATCATTATGACTGTTGTATATGAGCAAATTCTTAAAGATAACAAGACTCGAAGTCTCAACACAGATCCGAACAGATGATAAATCTATTCCTGCTTGTTAGAGCAGGCATAGAGTATATTTGACTAGAAGTGAGGTTGTTGCCGCTGGGGCTGTTCAAAGAAAAGGATCAGCCCAACAATACCTAGCTTACCGAGGTCTAACTACGCTGGTCGTATATTGGCCGATTCAATTAGCAAAATTCTGTTTTAAAGAAAACACGAAGTAAACAGAATTGACAGAGGCGCAACGGATGGGGAGGGGAGGGGAGGTATAAAATACACCGCCGCAATCAAATTAAGCTCTTGACTTGAACAGAAACCAGCCATGGTTCAACATGCGGTGCAAGGTTTAATTCAATACCGTTGTTAATATTATTCTTGTCCCTGTCCTGAGGATACTAGAATACATTTGACCTCATCGTGCAATTGGACCAGACAAGTCTGGTGAGTTTTGCCTCCCTATATCGATTCCATTGGAACCAAGCCCACGTCCATGCCAACACCCACTACGGATAGGAAGAAACTCAATTTTACCAACCTTGATGCTGCTTTCTGCGGGTCGGGTGATAATGGCCATTAGATGTGTTGAGGCCCAAATCCCTATCCCGTGAAGCTTCCATATATACTTAATTTGCATTATATGTTAGACAAAAGGAGATGATGATTACTGGTGAGTGCCTCAGTGAATAGACTTGCTTGTACGAGTCTTTGTTAGGCTGCGGCGAAGAGCATTGCTCGCCCGTCGCTCCAACTCGGCCTCATGCGCCTCCTCGGCGGCCTGGTCCTCCGTGATCACCTCGTGCTTGGTGCGCATGCGCTGTAGCACGTTGGCGGCTTCGGCGGCGAACTCGCACTTCATACGGATAGTTTCCCCGTATTTGTAGAACAAGAACGGAAACGGGACACAAGCGACGGCCAGGAAGGCAGGAATGGAGCTAGCCCAATGAATTCCCAGGTCGTTGTACATGTACGTCGTGAAAAGGGGGAACGCCGCGCCAAAGAGGGAGCGCAGGATTGAGTTTGCAGCCAACACAGAAGCAGCGAAGATAACATCTGGAGGAGTTTAGCTGGAGGAGATAAGAGGCATTGCTGCAACGAAACTTACATGAATCAATGAGGTAGTTGAGCAGTGAAAGAAAAACAGTGACTAGGCCGCAAGCGAAAAAGGCCGAGCCGATGATAGACACAATCCAATGCACATCTTTGCCGTTGGTCCAGGCAAACCAGAAGAGGCCGACTGGAATAAGTATTGAGCCAACCAGTGAAGGGGGCAGCCTAGCTTCAGGAGATGCATGACCGCCGGCGGCTTCGGCAGCCCGGGCGTACCGTTTATTGTCCAGGATAGTGCCAGTGACCGCAAATAACATTCCCACAGCAATGCCAGTGAAGGCGAGTCCTCCGATCCCTGGACTCCATCCGCGACCCTGCTGGAATACGATTGGGAAGGCAGCAAAGCAGAGGTATAGTGTTCCGTAGATGATGGCCATGTACAGTGAGGTTAGAAGAACAATAGGTTCTTTAAACAGAAGGATCCAGGGGCGAAGTATTGCAGTCTTGAACTGTGTGGCAATAGTAGCTTGAGGACGACCAACATCAATCTTGGAGATGTAAACCTTCCCAGTCCTTTTGGAAAGGACAGCTGCTCGGCGACGCAAGAGATAGGGGGCATAGGTTTCAGGTATCACTAGTGAGTTAACAATCCAGACAATACCGGTAAATATGGCCGACATCCCAGCCACCCAGCGAAAACCTTCGTGTTCGCCAAGAAACCCTCCAGCGATGGGACCTGTTACAGAATAGTCAGCGTCTTCTTCGCAATGCCGAGAGCATACAAGCTTGTATGTCGAAATCTGTGTCGGAGAATGGCTTACCAATAGTAGGGCCTAGGAAAGGGGCCATAGCAAAGAGAGCTGTAGCAAGTCCTCGCTCATTCGCATGGAACATGTCAGCAATGACACCGCCCGCGTTGGTCAATGGTGATGATCCAAAAGAGCCACCAAAGAAACGAAGGACTATCAAGGCCGCCATGGTCGGAGCACCTGCGGCACCTGCATTGAACGCGGTCAAGGCCATGAAAGAGACAAAGAATGGAATCTGTCGACCATAGAGCTCTGAAATATTTGTTAGTCAGTCATATAACAAGAAGAAGACCTTGCCTCAGCAAGGGGTTCCCCGAATTTGGGCAGACTAACCTGAAAGTGGTGCCCAAAGCAGCGGTCCGATAGCGAAGCCAAGAACGAACATGGAAATACCAAGTATGGCAACTTCAGTTGAGACATGGAAGTGCATCAAGATGGATGAAAGGCCTCCAGAGTATGCCGTACTGGCGAAGGTAACGGCCAATGTTGCTATGGCCTGCAAGATTGTAATAAGCCACTTCTTTGATCGTGAGAAGTTCAACGCATTTCGGTTATCGTTCGGAAGGAAATCAACAAGATATGGTGAGTCTGCTGTTCCGTGACCAGTGTAGTCGTAGTTAAGAACAGCGTCAGTAATGCCGACTTGGTCAAGAATAAGATTGAAGTGTGAGGCCTTGGCATTTATCTGCTGTGACTCGACGTCGGTTGCATTATCTATTGTTGAAGAAGCTGAAGAAGTAGGAGGCTGCAGCTGCGTAGCGACCGTCATGATGGCGATGTGTATTACAGTCTCACAACTGTGTGCAGCCGCTCAGGGATAGATATAGACAAAAGTCCTAAGCCGAACAAAAACTCAATATAAAAAGTCGTGTGTTATTTGGATGTACACCTCAGGTCGGTACACTAGCATCTGATCTCGCAGGTCAAGAGCTAGGATAAAAGCAACTAAGAACGGCACATGCCAAGGTATTATATCCATCTCATATTGATCTTAGTCCTGTCTGGTCCCTGGTCAGATTCACGGCCCGTCGTCGCAAGATCCAAACAACTTTGGAGCAGGGAGCCGAGTGGAGCGTACAGACTGTATTCCTAGGTGACGCGGATCGGCATATTCTCTATTAGTTGCTTATAGGCACGAAGCATCTTGCAAACACCAATGAATGTCACGCATGGTTGCAGGATAGAAACCATCACGTCTTCCAATCAGCCGAAATCCGTTTGAATCCCGTCCCGAAGCTCGCCTTCCCTGTGGCTGCACTCGCTCATCTGATATATTGTCTAGCAGTTGAAGCAACCTTGAGCTGAGGACTGGGGGGGCCCAACAGGACGGATCGGGGTTGCATAGGACAATGCGGTTCCCTTCCAGCGCTTCTGATCGCCTATAGACTAAGGAGGTGCGCATGCCCTTCCAGGAGAGGGGTATCAGACCAATATCGGCGATGGCACACCATCAAACACGTCTCAACCCCATCGAGAGATATCAGGCTGACTTCGATGAACACATATAGGCTATCAATCGTATATCAATGAAGCCGAACCCCGCCGACATTATCTGACTAATGTTAAGCAGTCGGTATTCGGTATCATAAACGCCGTTTTGTTGTCCGCGATTCGGATCCGAACGAGCCGGCGTATTCTTTCGAGCCCCATTATGTTATTCTGATAAATAAGACGGAAACTCAATTCGAGGCCTGTTCCCAACGATCCCGTTTGATAGCTTCTTGAACTCTTACGCCTGGTAAATCCAAACGTGGCTCCGGATCGATCTTAGTCCGTCAGATTAAGTCGAGAAGATGTATGAGATGCTCTTTATTTATTCACCCAATGGCGGCAGAGTGCGCCGCAATGTGATGGTGCAACATGGTAACCTACTAAGCTCATGATATAAAACAGAAATCAAACGAGGTTCGGATCCATTCAGACAAGCGCCTACCGGTCAGGATGAAAAGTTGTGGAGGCGTATCAATCACGTAAGGTGGATGGAATCACCCGATACCACGCTGTTTTTCGTCTCTAAGTTATACCACTATTCTTTCATCCTTGATTGAGGGGGCGCAGATTCAATCCGCTGGGAGCCATTTGTCGTTATGGATTTGATCTCAGTGGCCTGTGATATGACGTCTTGTTATCTGCCGAAAGAAATGCCCTTCACTTTTTCCGGGCTGCCGGTTTAATCTCCAAGACCTTCCCACTCATCTTCATCTGTGTCAGTTCCTTGACGTGCATCGACAGCGATCTGTCGAGCATTAAGATCATGTGCTGCAGGACTGCTTGTACTCTCGCTTTCTGAATCTTCATCTTCCTCTTCCTCTTCCTTTCTATCGCCACTGTTATCATCTTTTGCGGTTAAAGAGACATGCTCGCCAGTCGTTTTCAAGACTGGCATACCGAGCATGTCACGGATGATTGCACCGCTATCGTCTCGCAGGTAAGGACCCTCGTTGCCGGTAGTCCCGAAATTCTGTACATCGGGCCTCACAAAACCAGCCACAAAAAAGCCCATAACACCTTGCCCGTCATCCTTATAAGAGCGAATGCAAGCTTCTGCTATATCTTCATCGCCCCCACAGGCTTCAGGGAGTCCTCGGACGGGCCATTCTCTCAGACCAGAAACTTGATCTTTCCGCAACAGAATGCGCCAACCCCTTTGCTTCGCAATGTCGGATTCAAGAGCTTTCGTGACGACACGCTCGTTTTCTTGAATGTGAATTGAACAAGTGGAGTATGTAATTCGTTTTGCTGATGGGAATTTGAAGGCGTGTAATAGAAGCGTCAGTTGGAAAGAAGACAGCGCCTCCAAGCGTGTTTCTAGATCCTTCTCCGACTTGATGGCAGTCTCGTTACCGTCATCGTCTATCATGATCCTGTCCTCAGGTGTCTCTGTCTGCTCATGTTTCCTCTTGCGGCCGTTTTGCTTTGCTGCGGGACCCTTTCCTGTGCTACTGATACCTTCGGGCAGGTGAAGGTCCGGCATCGAATCTCGTCCGACAATTCCACTCCCTGAGCAACTTGGATCCAGTAGCAAAGCTCCGACTGACTTGTACTTCTCTGCCATAGGGTCGACCTGTAGAAAATCTTGACCAAATCCAATTTTTGTCACAGGCTTTGAACCTGCAATTTTGACCATTTTCTCCAGAGTTTGTGCTCGTCGAGAATCTTTTTCGAATGCATAGATTGTTTGCTCTGGCGCATTGGATTCGGGCATATGTTCTTTGAGGATCGCTGCCAAGTGAGTTGTCTTATTGCCAGGAGCAGAGCATGCGTCGATCAGGTCGCCATCCTCTGCTCTGGGGTCTAAAAGATAAGCAGGGAAACAAGAGGCTTTGTCTTGTAGAATGATTTTACCCGTTGTGTACGCCTCTGTTTTTGTGAGATCTATTCCTGCAGTGATGGCCAAAAGGTTTGGCACATGTGGGTCAATGTATATGAGTCTTCCAGTGTTCGTGACAACCTCCTTGATGGATGTGGCTCTTGTGTACTTGGAGAAAGTCGTCTCCAACTGTTCTTCGAGTGTACTCTTTACAGCATTGACACGAACCCAGCGAGGGTAATTCGCTTCTTCGCCGGCGCATTGTCTCTCAACTTGCTCTCTCAAAGCCTCGAGTGTTGGCATCTTTCTCCGAAGCCGTGCGAGCTTAAACTCTGAGCTTATACGTCCTTTATGCCTCTCAATTGATGCCCGAAGTCCATGGCCTTGTGGAAGAGCAATTCCCTTCTTGGCCAACAAAAGGTCATGTACAAGAAGTAATGACAACGTCGGGGTCAGCTGCGTGCATGATTTAGTATAGGAGTTCCGCAGTCTAGCGTAGGGACGGGCTGCAAACCTTGCGCTCAAGCTTCAGAAGCTCTGATCTCTCAATCACTTCTTTCAGAATGAGGCTCCATTTGCAACTCTCTAACACCAAGGCGTAAACTTGGTTTGGTGCGGATTTAAGATTTTTCTTCTTGAAAACACGCGACTTGAGACTTCCGCCTTCAAATGATGATCCCGCTAAGATCTCTGCTGCCTCATGATAAAGAGACATTTTCAATGTAGTTTTGAGTGAGGAAGGGCCGTGTGGTGAAAAAGAAAATGCAAGAGAGAAAGACTGGTCGTTCGTTCAATTTTTAACCGAACTTTATCCGATGCGAATGGACGGAGGTGAGAGTGCAATATGGCACAACATTGGCCTAGAGCAACTGAAGATAAACGGAGGCTGATGTAGTATTCTTAAGTTGAGAGTCCGAATTCCTAGGTTGACAATAGATTCTTCACTCAAGCAACATGGTCACTAGTAGGATTAGAGACGGGTGTGGCTACTGAGCCGAGGACACTTTGATCACTTTTGTGTGCTGCGAGTGAATGTATTTCGCATATGCCCTGGATTCATGACGGGCAAAAGATATGCGCTCAAGCGCTTTGGGCCCTTGGCAAGCAAGGTATGTCCTCCATATATGTACATGTGTAGAAGCGAATCATCCAACAACTTTCTTCCTTCCCCTCAATTCCATTCCCTTGCACCGCGCAACTTGAATCAAAAAGCCTGTCCACGAAATCGCCAACCTTATATTTTCCGGTCCAAGGAAGCCAAGTGGTCACTGGACCCCTATACAAGATGCTCCGTAGATGTACCATCACAAGAAATGTGAGAAAATCTTTCTGCCACCTAGACTGCCATTCAAAGTATGCTATTAGCAGAGCCAGTTCGCCAGTAAGCAATGCTTAGCGGCGGAGGTGGCTACGGCGGCGGAGATGGTTGTGTCCACTGCCATGGTGGTGAGCATGTCGTCGAACATGATCTCTCTTGTAGCTAGGAGTGCCAGCCTCAGTCTGGACAGGCACACTGGCTGTCTGTGTGACTGTCACGGTGTTCCAGACGGTATGGACTCTAGTCTTGCACTTCTTGGGCTTTTCAGGCTTGTCGAAGATGTCGGTTGGCTTAGGGGCACTGGAGAGAACATCAGTTGCTTGAGCAGCCGCCTCGGACACAACTGCAGGGTGGGAAGGTAGAGTAGGCTTAGGAACAACTGGTTCCTCATGGGCACCAGTGGAATCAGAAGTTGGCTTGGTGTAGCCGGGAAGTTCAACGGCAGTGGTCTTCTCCCCAGAAGCCGACTTGCTGGCGGAGGGTTGGACAGAGGGCTTGCTGGGGCTACTCTCCTTGTCGCCGCCGGAGGGCATTGAAGGGGCCTTGTCGCCATAAGAAAATCCACTCAAAGGGTTGTTTCCAGGGAGTTTACTCAAGGTGCCGGTAATCTTTTCATCGACCTCGGACTCAATGGTGCAGTCACCTTTGTTGAGGCCATAGGTGAGGCCTGGGCAGTGGTCCATACCCTCGGTACCAGCGTTACAGGTGTCAATGATATGCTGGAGGAGGTCTTCGTCCCAACCGGCCATGAAGTCGGCATGGCTGCTGTATCCGGTAACGTCGCCATTGGAAAAGACGAAGGGCTGCTTGCCCTCACCCTCAGTCCAGCGGCCAGCAAATTTGTCGGTGCGCCAGTAAGCCTCGTAGAAAAGGTGAGGAACGTGAATCCAACCCTTGGGGCAGTCGAGATAACCGTCATTGTCCTCGGGGTAGGCCATGTTGTTCTTGAAGTCGGTGAGGCCAGCCTCGGGGTTGTAACAAGAGGGGAAGTGGACATCAGCTCGGAGGGGAGAGTATTTGCCATCACAAGTTCGATCAGGGAACCCGACACCCTCACCCTTGTTGACAGGATCACCTACACCAGCCATCTTGCCATCAGACTTGGCATCCCAAGATGGGAGCGTGTAATCGTTGTTCAAGCGGGGGCAAGTCATTCTGGCAGGATTGACAGGACCCTTTGAAGGGTCAAGATTGGGCTTGCTGCCAGCCTTGGGCATGGTACGGGTCATAGCATCACCAGCAACGATCTGGAGACCAACAGGGAAAGGCTTGATATCATCGTGTGTCTTCTCGAAGCTGTTCGCTTTGTCAGTAATATGCGCAAGACAATACGATAATCGGGAAAGTGAAGGGCCGGAGTGGCGCAATGAGACAAGACAGTGCTCTTACAAGTAGTAGGCATTGAAGTAGTCGAACTCAACATCTTCAAACTCCCCAGATTTGGGGTCATGGAAATAAAGAGTGGGAAACCAGTAGTTACTGTTGTCGCCCTTGACAAGCGCATTGCTGCACTTTGACTTCTGGAGATCCTCTCCGGTCGCCTTGGTGCTGAAGCCACTGCCACCCATGATGTGGTGGACATGAGTGGAGGTCTGACCAGGGAAAAGGATGGGATCCATACGACCTCTAGTGAGCTGGTCGTTGGTGAAGCGCAAGACGGCGAAGGTACCCGTCTCGTGAGCAGCAGAAGCGGCGCCGGCGAGAACCGCAGCGGCGGTAGCGAAAGCGGACTTCATGATGGGAGACAATGATAAATGGAGTTTAAAAGTATCGAGCTAATGGTTTAACCGCACGGAGGGATTTTCGACGGCGGAGTGGGAAACGATGTAAATGCTAGCGTTGAGATCTCTGGGATTCTGGGCGCTGAGAATGAAACCTGATTCTTCTTCAAGAGGAAGCAGACAAGTGTAAAGCGGGGGGACACGCAGGTGATACCGGAGCACCTGTGAGAAGAAAGAATGTTTCGCAACCGTCCAGTCACTATGTTAAGCGCAAGTGAATCGGAGACGATGGATAGATCGTGGTGGTTGACACAGTGAAAAAGGAGGGTAACAAGTAGTTCAGAGAAAAGAAAGGTCTGAAGCTGCTCTGAAGAATGAATGAGTGAGTGAGTGAGTAGAACCGAAATAGAGAAATGAGAGGACGTGCCCAGCAGTGCAGTGTACGAGGGAAAATAAGATAAATAAGAAAAAGAGCGTGTGGAAGGATGAAGAGAAAGAAGTGTGTTGGACGAGGATCAGAGGTGAAGGTCTTTGTGTGAACGGGGGCCGACCTGGACTGAATCCTTTAGGATCCATCCATTCATTCGCTGCAGCTGCCAACACCTATAATCAGACTGCACTGGCCTTGTCACTGCGGCCACTTTGATATTCTCTAAGCGCGTGCACGTCCATCATTGGTTTCTTGGCTTTCTCGTCATCGAGGTTGTCTATTTGATCAAAGGATTATGGTGATGGAGCCTATGGGCGTGGCGAGCTACTATTCCCCCGTTTTTACTAACGGCCGGGCCTAATTCAGGGGTCGCCCAAGCCGCCAGGCGTTTTCGGAACTTTCTAGTGTAGCAAGATGGTGAAAGAGGATTGGCTACAGCGGTTCAAGCCACATCTAGGGGCCATGTGTAAATTAATGTATGAAACCTTGATTTTTTGGCTCGACTTTGTCGCGATAGCTGGTGAAGAGACAGGAGTCAAGTCAGATGAAACAGAATGAGCGCCAATATCCAGAACTATCATTGGCTGTGTGTTCTCGTTTTTCATAGGGCTGGGCAAAATCTACATGCGTACCTGCATCGAAAAACCTCATTCATGGCGGCTGGCGCCAAGGTTAGTGGATGATGGACAGGGGAAATTGACAGGGACCATGAATCACAGTCCGCCCCTATGTAGTAGGAAAAGAACAGCTCACTAAATGAATGTTTTCCATAGGTACCTAAAGGTAAGGTAAGGCAGGTAGGCGGTAACCACTGCAAGCAGTGTACAACAGATATGCGCTGGCGGTCGGTGTGACTTGGAACCGACGCAGTCATGTTTGATTGGTGGTGGTGGAATTGATGAGCTACAGTCTGTATTTCTGTACTCCGGCTTCATCTGCTGTTATACATTAATCATGAAGATGTTTGCTTCAACTGATCATGCGCCAGAACCACAGTCGCGATTCAAGCTGCACAACCGTCACTCCTCGTCTTCTAAGCACAAAGAACAGAAAAGGTTCAGAACAAAGAGGACCGGCCCGTCAGATCTTGGAGATTACAGGGTCACACCCTAAAGTGCCTGCAGATCTTGACCTGGTCTGAAACAGCAGGGATCTTACTGGTGTTGCAGGGGTAGAGCCATGGGCTTAATCTGGATGATCGAGATGGTCCTCGGGCGATCAACGACTATGACTATTGACGGTTAGTTCACTTGAGAATTCGATAGTCATTTATATGCTGTTGCCACCTCATTCTGAACAGCGACGTCCACAATTTGTCACCCTTCAACCCTCAGTACAGGCTGTCATGAGCAACACAGGAAACCCTTGTACTATTACTTATGGCCGCGAAACGGAGCGGGTGTTTCAACCCTGGAGCAACCTGAACTGGGATCAGAGAAACAAACAGTGTATCCTTGCCTTCACTCAAAGACCTTTTTCGTTTTCGTTTCCCTCCGTTGAGCCTCCAAGCGGTATCCGAATATCACTCATAACTGCGTGTTGTTGATTGCGCCACTAACTCCTAGCACGAGGTCGAAAACCATTGGATTGATCTGGGCTATTAAAGAGAATCTCGCGTGGCTTCTACCTTTCTCTTGGCTGCTGAGGACTACCTAAAGCTCCACCGGAATGACCTGAAACGCCCCAGGATTCTCCCTGCTTGTTAATCAAGGGAGCGTTGTCAACGGTCGACTTCTCTTCAGCTCCTCAACTTGGAAGACTGGCTAATCCCCAGGGAGCAAGAAAAATTCTGGCGTTGAGCCAAGGTGCCAGAAATACCTAATCTGGGGTTTGCTAAATCTAGACTAAATTATACTAACTTTGCATGTGTCTTTTTGTCACTTAAGATAGAGATCCTAAGTTTTATTGCCTCCCCTTGCTAATATAACAAAAACCTGAAAGGTAACAGGCTTTGTTCTATGAATCGTTGCCCCCGAGTTGAACTAAGCATCTACGCTATGTCGGAGATTATCTAAAGGGAAACTCTCAATTAGACTGTTTAGCTGGCTTGTATTGGTTAATGCGTATATTCCTTCTGTAACTACTCCTCACCACCAGCTGCCACTTTGGAGTTGATGTCTCTTCTCCTTCATCAGCGGCAAGTGTGCCATGGAACACCCGACTATTCCGCGAGTGATTTCGAGGCCTCGTTCTTTGTTCATATCAAGGAGCGTGGGGAAGTCAGTAACCATCCACTAGCTAGTGTTATGGACTTTATTCAGTTGAAACAGTAGAGATGCAATACCAATATTCTCAGCCATGCCCAAACCAACTTCGCAAGGAAACCCAATACCTCTACTAATAGAGATATACCCTGAACGAGCATCCGTTAAATCACCGGTCCTCACACAAATGTGAGATATCAGCTTGCTATCGTGCTAGTAAGTTTACTTTTTATTCGCATAAACGGTTAACTGGATGAAGGCACTGGGATCCAGCTCACTGTTCACCTGTCTACTGAGCCCTATATCTATGGTAATTTCCTGATTCTTGACTGAAAAAAAGACTCGATGGCGATCACCTGGTTATTTGATATTTACGAACTGCACCAGTCTCTGATTGATCCTTTCAAGATGTCTCAAACCACTAGGCCCGTTCATCATTACGTGAGCTTTAATGATAGGTTAGATGTCAACTCGTCATTCGGATATACTTCAAAGAAGGCAATTAGAGCCGTGACTCCATCGTCATTCTGAACATACTTCAAGTTGTACGAAAGTTACACATGCTAGGCAAATGGATGCAGGTAGCCGCCATCTAGCTTCTCGATCTTCGATTGGTTAGTTAAGGCATTGTATTCAACCCCCACGCCTACATCAAGTCCAGAAGGGAGGTTTAGATAATAGATCAAACAGTACATCATTCGGATCAACCACAAATGCATTTAAAGAGGCCAGCGTGAACACTAGTTTTCTATATTGAATGGTTGTGTCTGCGTCACTCAAAAGGATTTCAAGGTTAACCTGTCCATAATTAAGAATTGCCTACCCTGTATACAGTAATAATGCTGAAGGTTAGTGTCCAAGTTGGATCAGAATCAAGTTTCGATTGTTGCAGAGAGGTTATTTTCAAGTTTTGCTCTTTGTAGGATGTGAGAGCTGGCCTTATTACCATGAATAGCAATCATACCAGATTGTGCTGGGTTGCTATGAGTTCAAAGTTCACTGCCTGAATAGATTCGTGGCTGTGTTTCCTGAAATTAACTCTTCTCATAAATTTCGTAAAGCATGCTATTTCAGTAGATGTTGTCCTGGTTTAGCCACAATCGGTGACATGTTCTCAGGACTATCGTAGGCACTGAGTAAATTCATCACGGCTAGTTGGCCTTTTTACAAACTACTGTAAGCCTTATACCACTACACTAAGTAAATAACCCTTCTTAAGGTTAGATTTTTATGAGGCTTTTCAGGGTTTCTTTTCTCCAGTCTAGTTTATTTACCCAACTATACTTCATTAACTAAGTTACCTTACCTATGACAGCTGTTTTGCATGCTAGCTGTGATAAATTTACTCAGTCCTGCGTACGAAAATAAAGGTTGCATGATTTTTGTTCCGTCCATTTGATGAGTAAGAACATAATCAAAGCCACCAACATACCATTTCATGCCATTAAAGACGGAGATTTCTGGTATAGTACTGGACCAGTTATGAGCCCACATGAAATTTCATGCATATATTGTTGCTGGAAGAGCATGTCCATGGTATGAACCCCTAAACATCTGCTGGTTGCATTATCATGTAAGCCTGTATTATTCGGTCAGAGACATGCTCATGACCTGTTGGCTCTCTACGGCTGACGAGGGATATCTTCCGTTTTCTGTATAAGTTCTCTCGAGAGTTAGCGGATGTCTCAGACAAGACCTTCTCTCACCGTTATGTGGAGGTGGTAGATCGACGCCAAATTCCAACAAATCGTCTCATGGACATAACTAAACGCTTGCCAGAAGTAATTTTTACGCCGGTGTGCATAAAAGTAAAAGCTGTGGGAAATCTCGATATCAAGCCGTTCACACCAAAACCGGACAGCCACTTTTACAATGCATTCTGAGACAACCTCAGTTGATGTAGTCAGAAGCACGTAATCGGTAATGCGTAGCGTACGGGAGGGATACTAGTGCTGCCGGTTTATTCCAAATGGGTTTGCTTGAGACATTATTCATGCAGAAGACTTCGCCGTGTGCTAACATGATAAACACAATTTTCCCCTACATGCTGTGCCCTGTGGGACCATATGATATGTCAGGAGGCTGAGCCAGTAGCCAGGAATGGTGTGTTGACATTTTTCTTTGTCGAACACTTACGAAATAATTCGTTATAGCTTCCAGTGCTTTGAAAAAGACTACAGCTTTCCTCGCATGCCAAGCTTCACGGCCTGATCCAGCATCCACTCTGTAGACAGGGACACGATAGGAGAAGCTAGAAAGGGGAGGAGAAAGAATGGAGTTTTAGGTCTCAGCAGTTGGACTCTGAGGGCGTCTTGAGCTCTGGCATATTAAGGATTGATGAGTTGATGTCAGCTAACGCAACGTTGGCAACGAATCTGTTGTTGCTAGTTAGCTCGATTCGTCACAAAATCGATCAAGACACCGTTAGAGATCTGTGAGAGTTGACGATGCCAGCAAGAGTACAGTACCATGCTAGTCATGTGCAAGGAAGACACATGTACCGTACCATGTTGAGCTGAGGCTTGTATGATGAGGGGCAGCGCCGAGAGGCGACACGAGGGATGAGTTGCTGGATCAAAGATGTGTCTCAAAACCTTGTCTTTCTCCGGGCCTTGGCATGATCGGCAATGGCAGTGATTCAGAAAACACCATGTCAGATTTGTCTCTGCTTGTCACTCACATATCATCAACCAGTGGAATGCTACAGCACGATTTCTCCGGAGATTCATCTCCAATGCCCTTCTCCGGGATCGGCCGAGGGCTGCAGCCCGAGCTGGAAACAACGAAACTTGCTTGCAAGAGTCTGCTTCTTATACGAGTCTAAGGTCTCACTTTTTGTACTTATTTTGACATCCGTCGTCAAGGTACGAGATTGGGTGTCGTAAAATATTCCCCCCTAAGGAAGCAATGCAGTACTCTCAGAGACTTGCCGTTACAAGCGTTCTCCGGTTTAACTAGTTGACTGGCTCACTCGAGATCAGATAACGGAGCTTTCACGATATCTAACAGATGCGGGAGCTTGCGTAGTTCCCGCATCGGATTCAACCACTTTTCGGTGGTGGCTATGCATGTATGTACTGTATATGTTTTCACGGGTCACTGTCTCAATGGCAGTCTGTAAAGCGGGTAGCCCCAAGCCATCGCAACGGCGGAGCTTACCTCCGGACTGCATGACCCGGGTGACAGAATAATAGCAGAAATTGGTGGTATGAGGCCCAGTAATATTCCAACAACGATGGGTTATTGAGCAGCGACTGAAACTGTCTAATGTTTAACCAAGGTTCTGTCTGACATGCGCTGATCGAGTAGGTGTGCATTTAACAAGGACAGCCGCCTGAAAAAGGCTGATACGCCAATTTTGACATCTGTGAAGGTGAGATAGACAGCTTGCTTAGTACGACCAACTCTCCTCTTCCGAGATGGTTCAGCATGATGCTAGTTGTCGATCAGCTCAGCGAAGTGGTGTGGTGCCAATCTTTTGGATGCCCTCCTAGTTAGTTGGGCAATCAAAGAACGTTGAGCTTAGCGACAAAGGATAACGCTGCCAGGTCACAAAGTTTTCTGTCATCGGATCTTTCCTCGTTCGCGAGATCTCACTTTGACATCCTGTCAAGTAATAGTCAACTTGACCTGTCATATTCAACAAGTTGCACGCATTTTGCCACTTTTGCACAAGCTCATTGATCCAGTCACTGCATTAGAAACATCAAAACCTCCCCAGCGAGCGGTCATGCAGTTGAACTTTGATGAGAAACAAATTACCGCACAACTTTCTTCGTGGACGCACACGGAAACATCTGGTTTGGGTCCGAATGTTATACTGGAATGCGACTATGACTTGTGACCCATAAACTGCTCTTACTCAATCATCCCAATCTGGTCTTGACCCGTCTAGGTACTGGGACAAACCCAGAGGCCATGCAAAGGAATAACAATCATGTAACGGGAGTATCTACGCCTCCTGGCTGCAAGGGACAAGACGACCCGGCTAATGTCAAAGTTGTTGTTCACAGAAGCTTAATGCTAGAAGTGAATGAATCCTGTTGGTTGTGGGTCGACTTCTTAGCTATCATGCATCGGCGGTCGAATGTGATCTGCTCCGTTGAGCCATATATGACCACTCTTAAGAGGAGTCGCGATTTCTAACGGGCATTTGGGGTTCTTGGCGAGAACAAGGGAACATGCAAGAAGAGAAGGAGAATATATGTTCTCTTTATTCCACAAGTTGTGATACGGGCACAGTACCCCTTCTCAACATCAACTTATATGCTGAAACTATTTTAACTGAAGCATGCCTTGCTGAAACAAACGCAAACCATGGTATAATGAGCACATCAGAACAACCTTCATTCTGTAGCGCAGTATAGAAACACCCAGGTAGCATCGTCAATCAATATAGCGCCATATTGTCCCATCCGTGTACGTGTATGACCCGAAATTGCCTGCCTTGAAAACACATCGAACGCCCTATATATTATATGCTGTGTGTTCACTATCGCGCCGAACGGCGTCGCCGCTTTCCTTGCAACGAAGCTTCGCCCTCATCTTGCTCTCCGTCGCTTGAATCGTCGTGACTCCTAGCATTTTTAGACCGGTCATTTCCCTTCTTGATAGAAATAATACAGCCTTGCTCCTTAAGTCGCTTGGTCAACTTTGTGCTGGCCTGCATCCCAGGAAAGTCCTTTGCTGTATAAACAGTAAAAACATCGCTCTTATCGTCAACCAAAGTCGGGAAGCGCTTCACCTCTTTTGCACGGATTGGGTCAATTTTGACCAAGGCGAAATGAAGGCGAAATGAGCCAGGAGTTCTGCAGGACAAGTCTGGAAAGCAGAAGAAGCAACCCTCCTCGCCATGTTCTAAAAGCCAACGAACGGGGCACTGACTAATAAGCCCATGAGTCGGCGCTGTTGCCGAT
>NC_030990.1:3033979-3053862 GCF_000149955.1 Fusarium oxysporum f. sp. lycopersici 4287
CGGGACCCAGATTCATCGTATATAGAGCAGCTCATCACGTATTGGGGATAGCGCAGATGTTTTACTGTCTCCTCTTTCGTGAGATTGGCACCTTCAATGAGAAGCTGAACGATTGGCGGCGGATCGATTACTCTCCGGTCTCTCTCCCCGAATCCGCATGATCGAGCCGCAATTGGTTGCTGCCGTATCTGGAGCCTAAAGCGAACATCGCCTGAGCGATTGTTCGCGCTCATCCTACCGCCACTTCCCTCGCCAGTGGTAAGAATATCGGGTATCTTCATATGATCAGGCCTCGGTTCAGTTGGAGATACCATAGGACTATTCGAATGAGGCGGCCCACCATTGGTTGTAGCAGCCGGATTGAAGTGATACTCTGTAAAGGGAGGAACGGCACACATATCGATTGATGGTCTATGCTGGCCATGTACGAAGGCGGGCGGTTGATCCTCTGACACCGAGTGCAGTCTCGGCGCATATACTGGATGGTGGCCTTGCACGTGGTCCAGCATTTCGCTATTCCGTAGACGTAAGGTAGATGGAGCTTGCGGTGGACGGGCTTGCTGTCCAGCTGTAGGATCAGTAGCATATAGCCCAGGTGGTGGATGAAGAGGATGATGAGGTTGGTTTTGAGGCACAGAGCCCGGCATCTCATTCAGTTGGTAAACATGGCCAGTTCGCGGGTGTTGATGATGCTGCAGCTGTGAAGGACGACGATGATCGGGCCCTACGGTGAGTAGGCCCACCGGAGAATACAGGTGTTGGTCATAGTGAGAGCGAGCTGGACCCCGAGGAGGATGATGTGTGTCCGGTGCCCAATTCATTATTGTCGTCGGGTGTGGATGTGGCATGGCCTCCGGCATGGTCTGTGGCATCGCGTTCAGCCGCTGTGATGTTCGCGCGGCGGTCTCGACAGCTGTTAGAGACATGAACGTTGTGGAATATTCCGGTGCAGTCAGGAAGGACTACCATCAACATAGATGGATGGGAAAGAGAGACGCCAGTGTCGAGCTTATTAGTGGAGGATCAGTGGCGGCTTAGATCGGTTGCATCAACAGCTAACTTATACCCAGGTACTCAGTACAGAACCCTTTCGGTAGCGTCCAATAAGAGAATAGGATCAGCCAAGCCAAAGGGAAGAAAAGAGCGGGAAGGGCCCAATAGTCCACTACTTCCAGGGAGCCGGCTGTAAGACGGAATGCGGGCGGTTCCACTGACCAGATAGACGATGGGGGGAGTGGATGAAGGCTGGTGTAGTCAAAGGCGTGTAGCCTCAATGGACTCCTAGCGGTCTGAAAGGACGCTATTGACTCAGATCGATTAAAGCCTTTCTTTGGATGAGACTAGCAGGCTGGCCAACGGCCGGGGGTAGCGGGAGAATCTCGGCCAAGCCCACAACAATGTCCGGGTTGAAGACAGAGGTAGCAAAGGAAATACAGGCTCATATGCAGTAAAAGACTTGGAGGAAGAGGGCTGTAGAATGAGAGGCCGTGGGCAGCCGTATTTCTGCTGTGTATTGATGGAAAACGTAAGGGATGTGGGCGAGCTCGCAGCCACACCCACAAAGAAGCCGGATTTGGTCTCTGCTAAGCCTGGTTCTAACGGGGAATATGACGGCTCTAGAGAACGCGAGACTTTGCGTGAGGGAAAAGGATAGCAACGCTATCGTGCGGGTGAATAAATATAGGTCAGAACGCGAGGGTATAGAGCTGTTTAGCGTCACAATGCAAACACCATGCCTATGGAATAGAAAACAAGGACCCGGAGGTGAAGTAGCTGAAGGGACGACGACCCTAAGCGTAAAGCCGTTCCAGCCTCAGTCGAGAGCGGAATAAAATGGTTCGAGTCCAAAGGTTTCAGACGGCTGAGGCAAAAGTCAAAACGAAGGAAACTCCCAAGCACTGGAGAACCAGGAAGCAACCAATATTCCCGCCTGTGTATTGTTGGCGGAGGACCAATGGCAGAAGAGATATTGTTGAGCTTTGAGAGGCAATAAATCGGAAAAAACTGAAACGAAAGCCACCCAGCAGTATGTATGCCTTGTAAGATCAAACCCAAAATCGTCGATTTCGACAATTGCCAAATGCGGATGTCAGAAAACAAAAGGGCTGACCGGTGGCAGTTGAAGATATAGTACAAAATGAGACCTCGCAAGCACAAGTTCTCAGGTGATGGCAAGAAAAGCTAGAGATTATTGAGTATGACAGGGGGAGGTGGGATTATTAATAAATATTTGCCATTGCCTGGCCTACCAACAGACATGAAAAAGTCTTGGGCATAAAAACCAAAAAGCACCCATTAGCACTCGCCTCCCGCTACCTGGCCTCGGATCACAGCCAATACTAGGCACGAGGTGCAAATGGAGCACCCATGGTCAGGTAAAGTATGTAATAAGAAAAAATTGCGTCGTTAAATGCAGTAAAAGCAACTAGGTAGGTCGGCATGTAGGTGAGTGAGTTGAGCGGATGGATGCTTGCAAGGGAATTTTGACCCGCCATGCGGCCGCAGATAGAGGCCTGCATGTTACGTACCAAGCACTCGCGCATCTACAAGTATTAAAAGAGGCCTAAAAAGCACGGGGCTTATGCAAATCACCAAGTATCGGCCGGGGAAACAGATCGGTATCGAGGGCATGACTTGGTGTATAGATACTCTGGACTCTCCTGTCCACTGCGTTGTCGTAGTTGTGGTCGCGCAAACGTTCTCTGTCATAGGCCATCTTTGAAATCATTGTATTTATGAACTCTCAAGCTACTCGATCTTGAGTGCACGCTAACAAATGCAGCCTCCGCCAGCAAAGTGCCAGTCTGGGATCTTGGCTCTCAAGCGGGCATCGCACGCCAGCTCATGATGGGTATATGTGGACCTTGAGTGGGTCGATCATCGAAGCATTGCATTCCCTGTAGGGCAGCAGAAACACACAGGGGGATGGAGATCAGTGGATGGAAATATCGTGAATCGCATCCCTTAGTTTGGTTTGCTAACCTCAGGTAGCTTAAAGGATGTTCCAGGGCTGAATCTGGCTGGCTAAAGGCACCCACGGGGACAAGATGTCAACAAGATCGATTTAGGTCTGTGCCCTTCCCAAGCTCGGGTAAGCTACCTAATACCTTACTTGGATCGAAGAAACCGAATAAAGAAAGTCAGAAGGGAGATCGGCAAGTTGCATCTTATCGAGGAATCTCAACCATGCTTGTTAGACTCTTTAATGTCTAATTAAGGTAAATACCTAGCATCTCTTCCCTTAGCCAGCAACCTGTCAACTGTCACCCGTCCACACCAGCAGTCAAAGACTGGAGTCGTTGATTACATCTATCTTGAGTTTTAGTATCCGTGCCGTTGAGCTTCTTACTTACAAACCTCTTTCCTTCTGCTATCAAAGTGATGAAGCAGGCTCTCGGCTCTTCTGGCGACGTCTATGTCGAATACCGACCATTTGTATCCCGTTCAGCATTTCGAAAGGTAACGAGTCAACATGCTGGCCAGGTCAAATTGCTTTTTAATCTTTGAGTGCATGGACTTGAACTGAGTTTCAGCGCCACCGCGCTTCGTCAGGCTTTGTTGAGATCATGGTAACAACCCAGGCTGGCTTCCCTTGTACTGCGTTCCGTACCGTTTCTTCAACGGGAATAACTTTCATTGGCCTCTTCGACGGGAGCTCCCCCGGAGGTCTCTTATTCGTGGCAGTCATTCACTTCTGGTATGTACATAAGCTGAGTTCGACGCTGTATTTGTAGCGCAGATATGTGCGTCGACATGCAGTATAACAACCTGGGCGCCTTGAGCAGAAATCTCAAGCTATTTTAACATTGCTGACAAGTTTCTCTGCAGGGACGATATTGTTACATTGAACTAAGCCTGCTGACTGCACATGCATATCCGGAACTAGGTTCTCGCCCTCCCCGCAACGAGGCATGCATGTCGTCTGAGTGGCGAGAGCCAAACCTGTGAAATTACTACATACGAGCATTCTATCAGCACTCACCGATCCAAGATGCCAACACAATCGCCTCCACTCCTCAAGTTAGACGTGGGGCTAAAGGTTCCTTTCTCCCTTTGAAGTACAACGCTCATCGTCATTGGCCATCAAAAACTATAACCTCAAAATGAAAACCGGCAACTTACCTCCGCCTCCTCCCCAATGGCTTCCATCATGTTAGAAACACATATCGGTGATGTACAGTGATAGGTATCGTCTGCTCGATCCATGGATATGGTGCTCCACGGACCCGGAGCGTGGGCAAACAAGCAAGCTAGGACGCGTCTGGTAATTCGTCATTTCCACGCCATTCAGCTTTGAACTTTCAATCCTGCTGGCTACATTTCGGTCACAGCATGATGCACAATATTATTCGTTGAGATACGCGAACCAAGACGCCATCTCCGTGGCTACAGGCTAGCAGACTCTTTTGTACGGACACGGGCTCGGACCTTCAACCAAGTCTTCGACACACAACAGACCTAAACAATCAGATTGAAAAATTGACAAGTCGTTGTGAGCTTAATTGACCACCCTGCAGCTTGTCCGTCAGAGCTAGCCTGCGATTGGCTCCTACGCTTGAAGGGGAATGCACCTCGTTGGTGATAGCACATCATGAGCACCAAGAAATCCTGCTATCTGGGCTTGTTTCATAATGGCATATCACCCACGAAACGGCTCAATGATAGAGCATTGAGGAATGGTTTCCTTGTTCTTCTTCTGTATGTTGGGAAATGACCGTCCGTTCTCGTTATATACCCAGATATTATTGGCAGGGCCGCACGTCATACATCTCAACATTCAGACATTCAACAGTAAACACCATATTTTAACTGAAGTACATGCCAAGACGACACCATATGTTATTGAAGCGTCGTCTTTTCTTGCATGCATGCGTGCACATCCAGTTCCATGGCCTTGGAACAGTTTCACATTAACACCATCCCCTTACTGCGGCTTACCATCAAGCTTGGCTACGTTCCACAACAGCTTGAAGACGAGCTCTAATCCAATAAAGTCGGCCAGTGACCGTGCTAGTCTCTACTGCACTTCACATGCATGTTTGGGCTTTATCAGCGAACAAGAGACTGATAGCCATTGCTATAAGACCTCCTCTACCCAGCATTGATGGTGCTCGCTTACAGCTTGGTCTGGCACCTTCCCAAATGATCTGATGAACCCTTTAAGATCTATCCATTCAAAAACTGAAACGAAATAACTGCTTCATTATAGTTAGCTTGACAACAAACCCCTTACCATGAGAGGTGGTGCTGAGTTATCCCCCTTGGATCACCAACACTATTACTTTGTTAGCTTCCATATTCGTTTGCAATATCTCAATTGTGATTTTAGGTTATCATGTACTGGGAAAAGATATCTCGGCCGCTACCTTGTAAAAATCGTCGTAAGATCTGGCCGACCCTTTGCAAGATGAGATAGTTCAGCCGTCAGCGCTAGGAGTTGGCCAGCTACTTGTCCAGTTTGTTGTATGCAACATTAGGCTGGACGGAGGAGCAGATCTGATTGCGTGTGAACGCCCATGTGTAGCTTATGGCTTCGCACGTCCACAACCGAGCCCGGTTGAATAGCGAGGGGAAGTGATCAAGATACAAAAATGAGGCATGATAGGGCATCTTGGGTCTCTATTCCATCTGCATATGTCTGTTCCATCTGCCTATATTCCTCTAAGTTGTTCACTGAGCTTCGTACATCTAACAAAACGTGCTCAATATACTGACCATTAGCAGCAGGGTGCTCAGTCCTCGTGGTTCCTCTAAGTAATACACAGATACCATGTCCCACCGTCTCCCATTTGGAGTCCGTCACGCTTTTGAAGTTCTCCGATCTATCATGTCCCAAACCCGCTCATCCATTGAACCCAGGAGAAAAAAACAATAAACCCACTATGCCCAACCAGAATGCCGCTGTGAAGAAACTCCAGGCTGTGCTCGCTATTCCAAATCAACCCCTTCCAAAAAACCAAGTAAAAAAGTGCCAAGTCAGCTTTGGCAGAAAACGAGTAAACTATTTATGTAACCTCGTAATATGATATTATAGCATGTTGTGTTGCATGCCGGTCTGCTTCCATGCCTGCAGGCTGGGAGGTTGAATCGGTTCAACAAACAAAAGGACAGAAGTTGGTAAGGGTATCAAGTCATGAAGATATGCGAAGTGCATCGTATCAGAAGAGAAAATACAAACCCCGCATATGGATCTGTAGTCATAACATATTAAAATAGTAATAGTCGAAAATTGAGAAGAAGTGAAGGAAGTATAGCTGAGGTGGTGCTGTTCAGGGTCGATATTCTATAACACAGCATTGACTAGTGCTGCACTGCCGAGGGCAAGTACTAAGCCAACCCATGACGGGGCAAATATATGCGCCAGGTTGGTCTCTTCTGGAGGCAAAGTGCTATTGACAAAATCTGGGCCACAGAGAGTGTTCACTTGTCGAGCTGCGCTTTCGTAGGTGAGTGCCACAGGTTGAGAACGGTCTTCAGCGGCTGCGTGGAAGATGTTCATAGTTTCTTGTATGCACCAGCTGCATGAGGGGTTGGTGCTACCAGGCAATGTAAGGTTATACGGTAGGTAGTAGAAGTAGGCGTTGGCGGCGGTCGTGGTATTTGTGACAGCATTGGCGTAACAATACATATCATCCTCGGGTGTTTGAAGACAGGTAGCCTTGTACATCATCTCGTAGGCCTTCATGCCATAAAGGAACTGCTTGACGATAGTGTTGCCCGATTCCCATTCTTGCTTGCAGTTCTCTGATGCAGTGAGGTTGCGCGCTGCAGCATCGAAGAAGTCAGTGCAGTACGTGACGTTTGCAGCACATGTTGCATCGAGTACTCGGACTATGCTCAAGAGCTGCTTCTGAGCTTCAAAGAAGCCACGGGACGTCTGGGATTTCGTCAATATTTATGACCTGCCTGCCATCCATTGACTGGAACTTACCTGGAGCATCATAGAGAGGGGGTAGCAAGTTTCGTAAGAAGGGTCGGAAAGGATTCCATTCAGAAACGCGGGGCAGTTACTATCTGATGTGGTCGAAAGCTCGGCTGACAAATTTCCATCAAAAGCTTCAGGTAAAGGTGTGTTTGTCGCAGCAGCAGTCTTTGCAGCACGTTGAATGGTGACAGTTGTTGCCTTGGATTTGCCCTCGGTTTTGGAAGGGGTTTCCTTGTTGACGATTTCCTTGACTTCATCTTCATCCTTGCGTCGGTGTAGCTCATATCTGTTGATCGTAAGTGCATGGTGTCGTCGATGTCGGAGTGAAGATGATGATGTCTCAGTACCCGCTAGGACTGTAGAAGTAAGACATGCTAAGAGTAGGAGAAATGATAATGCTATTCGCAAGCGGGGCGCGCGGTAGCTGGTGGAGTTCGGCCTACTGCAAGTCGTTGTTGAGGCAGACCACGATGATGAAGCCATGGCAACGAGCGACGAGGCGAAAGACGCCAAAGATGTATTAAATCGTATTCCAAGTATGTGCAGCAATCGAATTGATGGCGATGTGTACCAGCTTTAAGTGGATTGGCAGCACAGACAATCACAAGATTGAATGAATGTGTTTCACCACGATGGGCCCAATTTGACACGATAAAAGGTGGTGGTAGGTCAGTATTGGATAGTGCAGCACACACTGAAGCGATAGTTGTAGCGGTAGTGAGTCAATCGATTGGTGCCGAATGCCAATATTTAACAATTTCTCGGTGCAGGATCTTTATTGTTGTCGTTGCATGGCGCAATTTGCAAGGTTCCAAGTCGGATGACACTTCCGATGAGTGGGAAGTCAATTGATAAATGAGAATCGTTCGCGGGGGTCCTCTTGCAGCCTCGATGGTCGAGAATGAGTGTAATGCGGTGCGTGATATACCAAATGCGAGATGGGATTGGTTGCCAGGGGGGAGATGAGATGGCCGTAGAATTGCTACTGGGTGTTCGAGACTTGCACAAATCTGGTAGCGGTCGATGTGGCCAAGAAGTGCTTATTAAAAAGAAACAGGATGTTAAGAAAGAACGAGTGACTGTATATTGCAGTTGCAGTTGGAGCTGAAGTTGAGTCTGGGGTTGAAAATGATCGTCGTGAGTAGGTCGAAAAGGAGTGATGGAGTTGGCGAGCACAGATGGAAAGTTAACGAATGAATGGCGGGTCGAGAAACGAGTGATCGACGGCGGCTCTAACAGCACCTGAAGTAGAGGGAGGTCTGTAACTCAACGGCTGCGCAAGCAAAAAGAAAACGAAGGAAAGGAAGAGGGCGCCCACCAGTTGATTAGAGATGCCAGTATAGAATTCTAAGTGGATATCACGGGAAATGGGAGTCAGTGATGCCGGACAAGAAAGCAACAACCCCTACAAGGACAGCCAAGTTGACTCTAGCGGGCCAAGTCGGAGGGGAGACAAACGATTCCAGCCCAGGCCCTGCCTTGCTTTTGATGCTTGTCAATTTTGACCAGGATCGAGCAGGCATCAATGAATCAATCAAATTCAAGAGCAGAGAGGCCCATGGCTTGAACCCAGGAAATAGCAAGGATAATTAAACCCTCCTTCGAGGCTTGCAGTAGTGTCTGTTAGCGCGACGGTTTATTGACTGGGCCTGATGCAGCGTGCTGTACCGTATCACCTAGAGTGTAAGGTGTGTACTGTAACTGGACAATAATGCGAAGTTTACACAAAATGAATGAGAGAGATTGTTAAAAGAATGCTAGCAGCACGGTGATGCGGTTTAGGAGGGTATAGTGAAAAGTCTGCTAATAATCCATCACCCATCTCCATGTACTGCCACCCACTCCGATAACTCTCTCCTGATACACAGACAAACCACAAAACATCAATTGTAGAAGAAGAGAAACCTCCTTCAGCGCCTTACGCGTCCATATTCACATTCTTTGGTTACTAGGGTTCAATTCTGTTTCAAGCCGGCCCGCTTACTACCGGCATCCTAGAGGGAACCTCCATTCTCCGAACGGTATTGCATGCACACGTACGGATACAACACTTTCATATTCTCCGGGTTACACGATTGACTGTTCGCAAGCCAAAATGCATGTTCCCACACCACATGTATTCCCAGGTCGAAACGGACATCGAGCTGAAGACGGCAAGGCTTAGGAACAGGCGACTAGAAAAGGGGAGGGTCAAATCTCGCTTCCCCATAACGGACCAGCCACCATTACCATGGATCCAGCCACGACAAGGCAAAAAATAGCATCTACAACCGATTTCTAGCGTAGGTAGGATCGCTTCAGGGCATCACCTCATTCCAAGGTTTATTGGTGGGTGGAGGGTGCTGGGTGGGTGCTGCGGAGGGACTATCCGTTCCCGATCAGGTCTGTCAGTTGAAGTTCAGTTCGTGCATGCACACGACTGAAGACTTCCAAGATTGTTCATTCATTCTCACCGTTTCGTTTCATTCCGGTCGTAATGTTTCGTTTCTTCAACTGAGATGGCACTCGTCAGCTTCAGGCCAGTGCCGGAATGGTTCTCTCCGCTGACGGTTACTCAGGTGATGTTGATTTAATCAGCGATTCTCTGCCACCACTGTGCCTGCTCCCAGGTTCTCAAGCTAAGACAGGCCCCTGAGCGATAAAAAGACTCAGGTGAGTTGATTATAACTTGGTAGGCCTTTAGGCTAGAGATTTTTTGGCACCCTGACTGCTTGATTAACGGTCGGAAGTCTTCTTACTCCCTGAGACCAAGTTGAACTCTTCTAGCGTCCTCTCAATCTCCACCGAGACCCGATAGAGCTTCTCGCGTACCTTGCATGGTTTCCGCAACGCCTAAAGTAATTTCCTTGGCTTCTTAGCTCTCTCCAATGAAAAGCTTTGCTCCCCTGCCAAGGAGTCCCTGCCCTAGCTAAACTCTAGCCTCTGATGCGATGCGAGATGTGTTACGTCCCGATCATCAAGCGACTCTCAAAAATGAATAACGCGATTCATTGGTAGCTTGTCTAACTATAACAGAGATAACTTCCATCCAACAATTCGTGCTTCGCCCCAAGACAATATCGAGTTTTCTCATTCCCGCATTCTCAGCCGTTGGCTACCGTGCAATGTCTAAAGTTTAGCAGAGACATTGATTGTCTCAAACAGTCGGGGACCCATCAATCACCACATTCACCGCTACCCCCGTCGGACCGTTCGTTTGGCCATAAACGTAAACGAGTGACTGATTCTTTGTGGCCGCGTCTGCCGCTAACAATGTTAGATACCATAGGTAGGTGAAGAATGCCGTTATCCGCTGTTTGTACCCGTCAGCCATCATCGTCTTCCAGAACTCCCAGTATGGTTCGTCCAGCTGTCATGTTCGAGACCCGTTTTCATTTCCTGTTATTCCTCCCTGTCTTGGATGTACTGTTGCACACGATAGCCATGCGGCGGCACTCCGATTGCCCCTCGAGGGGAGGCAATAAGACATAGGATATCGATCCTAAATTATAAAAATACTCAGGTAAATTACTTAGATCTTAGGAGGCTCCTTGATGAGTTTATTCTCAAAGTCTGAGGTTTTTCTTGCTTCCTGAGGCCCCCGTGTCTAACCACTAATGGAGATAATGCATTAATGCACGACACATTCACAGTCCGCATGTCAGTGGTATGGCATTGGAATGTTTGAAGAGAGTTGATTGATCAGATGGTATACATCAGAAATATTACAAACAATAATGAGAAAATATCCTCCTTTCTTCAAGAGAGGGATGTCCCTGCTAATAACAGATCGCCCAAACGCCAATACAATGCAGAAAAATTCTTCGCTACGACTGCTTCTCGAGGCTCTGTAAGTTAACCAACTCAGCGTAACGTCCTTTCTTCTTCATCAACTCCGTATGTGTTCCTTGCTCAACGATACGACCTTGGTCAAAAACGTAAATGACATCGGCCTTTTGAATAGTGCTAAGACGATGGGCAACAGCTATGGTAGTTCGGCCCTTAGCCGCCTTGTCCAACGCTGCCTGTACCACATGTTCCGACTCAGAGTCTAGAGCCGATGTCGCTTCATCAAGGAGCAAGATCTTAGGATCTCGGATTAAAGCTCTTGCAATAGCAATACGTTGCTTCTGCCCACCAGACAGCAACGCACCCTTGCTACCAACAATGGTGTTGAAGCCATCGGGGAGTGAGATAATGAAGTCGTATATATTAGCCTCGCGACAGGCAAATTCGACATCCTTATCGGAGACGTCCTCGCGTGCGGTACCTAAAAGGATGTTTTCCTTGATGGTTCCTTGGTAAAGTGTAGGCTCCTGACTGACAAGTGCAATGTGCGATCTATAGTCGTTTATATTCAGCGTACTGATTTCGTGCCCATCGATGAACACACCGCCAGAAAGGGGATCGTAGAATCGTTCTAAAAGTGCAATGGTAGTAGACTTTCCGCAGCCTGATGCGCCCACAAGGGCAATATACTGTCCAGGTCTTACGACAAGATTCAGCCCACGCAGAACAGGTTGCTCGGGTCTCGTAGGATAACGGAAGTGAACATCACGGAATTCGAGAGTGCCCTCTACCTGAGACAACCGCTCTCCAGTATCTGACCAAGTGTCAACCACGGGCTGTCTATCAAACAACTTTTTGAGTTCTCCGGCAGCGTGGTGCGCTTTACCCATGTCAGGAGCGAAGGAGAAGATTGTACCTGTCAATTTGTAATTGGTTAGCTGTGTTGAACTTGAATGGCGTATGGGGCTAGATTCCTCAGATAGCTGGGTTGAATCTGTATAGGGGCAGATTCATCAGGTAGCTGAGTTGAATCTTCATTGATACGCACCGGCTGATTGGGCGCCGAAAATGATCGCCATAAAGCAGAGAAAGAATTGGAACATGCTCAACTCGAACTTCGCTATGAGGGTACCGCCATAATAGAAGCCGACTGCGAAGCATGCGAAAAGGAGGGACTGCAAAGCGGCGTACAGCGTTGAGGACTTGAGGACCGAGATTAAACTCTTGCGTTGCTGTACGGCAAGAGAATCTCTGTAGGTTTTTAAGACATCTTCTTCCCTCGTCAGTGAGGCGACGGTTCGGATGGCGGATATTGCCTCGGAGGCAAACCCGGCAGAGCTGTCATAGGCAGCCTTAGCGCGGTGCTGAAATTTCGCGAGGATCCAGAAGCGGAAAAAGCCACATCCCAAGAGGACGGGGATCAATGAGATACACACGAGTGAAAGCTTCCACTGAATTGCTAGGGATAGAACAATGGCAGCGATGAGTGTCGTGCCAACCATTAACAGCGTGCCCAGAGTCACGCCACTCAGTCCAGCAACGTGAGTTGTTTCAGTCGAAAGAAATGAAGTGAGTGCTCCTGCAGTGTTCTCATCGCGGTCAAAGAAGGCAACATCTTGACGAAGCATGGCTCGGAAAGCTCGGTCTCGTACTCTGTGGACTAGTCGCTCAGAACATTTCGCAAACAAGACACCCTGAATAATGAATGCAAACAACTGAACAAAGGCGAGCATGAGATACATAGCGCTCCAGAAATCAGAATCTTTCTTGATTTGGTGACGGTTCTGGTCTGTTACAGGCACTGACAGAGTCGTGATCTGCTTAGCAAAGAAAACTGGAACAGAATTAGCCATGATGAGTTACTCGAAAAAGATAGTTAGAACGTGTACCAGCTTGAGTAGGATTGCCTCCTCCACATATAGCGGAGAATATGAGTCCCGTAATCATAAATCCCCATTCCCTTTTGTTGAAAGACGCGATGAGTTTGATAAGTATCCACAAGCCATACTTTTGTTCGGCCTCGGCTTTGCGACCTTGAAGAGCCAGACTCGATGCGGATTTTGTGGTGCTTGTGCGGTCCAGCCTGGCTGCGATGTCATCGTTAGGGTCAGCGATAATTGCAGCCTGTTTCTCGCTCGTCATCTTCCGCATAAGTGATACCTCCTTCTCATCAATAGCAGCTTGCTCCTCAGGGGTCATCGTCTCAGCAGCGGCAATTTTCTGTGCCGAAACGAGCTTTGAATATGGACCCTTGTTCTCTAGAAGTTCGTTGTGAGTACCCTGTTCGACAATACGACCGTTGGACATCACAACGATGTTGTGGGCATCCCTAATAGTTGAAAGGCGATGAGCAATGGTGATGGTTGTGCGACCCTCGGAAGCGTTCTCAAGCGCAGCTTGCACAACACCCTCCGACTTGGTATCGAGAGCACTTGTTGCTTCGTCGAGGAGGAGAACTGGAACCATGTTAGTTCAAGAAATGCGGACGACACAAAGAGGGGGGGATAAACTTTAAGTCTCTTGGACTTTAGTTCAAGATCTCAAGTTTTATCTCCCGTCGGTATACTTACTCTTGGGATCAGAAACGATGGCACGAGCGATAGCAATACGCTGCTTCTGGCCACCTGAGAGGAGAAATCCTCGTTCTCCAACGTTGGTTTCGTATTTTTCGGGAAGGGAAGAAACAAAGTCATGCGCGTTTGCCTTCTTGGCTGCTTCAATAACCAGCTCACGCTGTTTTTCCTCGCTCGCCTCTTCATGCTTGGTGCCGATCAAACCGTGACGAATGTTGTTAAAGATAGTAGTGCCAAAGAGTGTAGGTTCCTGGCTGACAAGAGCCATTTGCTGTCGTAGCCATCGGAGATTAAGCTTTGAGATATCGTGCCCATCCAGGTAAACTGTGCCTTGCACAGGATCGTAGAACCGTTCAACCAAGCCCACAATCGTCGATTTGCCCGAGCCTGAGGCCCCAACAAGAGCCGTCACCTTGCCGGCCGGGATTTCGAGACTCACATCATCCATAACCGTGACTTCCGGGCGAGACGGGTAGATGTGTTTGATTTTCGAGAGCCGGATAGAGCCCTGAATATTCTCGAGCTTCTCGCCCTCATTGCTAGAGGAATCGAGGGGAGAAACACGATCGATTGTATTGAAGATCTTGGCAGCAGCAGCAACTGCATTCGTAAAAGCCTGCGAATAATATTAGCTTCCAAATAGTACATAGGTGGTATATATCCAAAGACGCAAACTGCCGACAGCAAAGGCCGCAAATAAGAGCTAGGGGGCTGGGGAGAGCTGGGAGGAACATACCTGAATGTTAGGGGCAACGTTGCCTAGGTTAAAGGCTCCAATCATCACGGCCATGAGGATAGTAAGGATGTTAGAAAGTGAAGTTTCACCATCTACAAGCATCTTGCTACCTTGCCAAAAGGCCAGACCATAGTTGAGGTACAGGACCAGCATCATGCCTGAATTGATTAGAGATTTATTCTGTACAAGGTACTTGAAAATTTGAGGATTTGGTGGAAGATGGCTGGATTGTGGTGGAAGCCATTCGCATGCATCTTCAACACCCTGGAGAAACACATACCTGCAATCATACAAGCGACAGCGCCTTTGACACGGAACCCAAAGTATTCCGCATTCTTGAGATGGGCGTCATATTGCCTGGCAAGGCGTTCCTGCGTCCCGAATGCGACAGCGTTTCGAATAGAACTGATGACCTCGTCTGCAAGACTTCCTCCATGAGCATAGGCTTCAAGACTTTGTCGATTATATTTTAATATGAAGGACGAACCACCGCCCATGTTGATCAGGAGAGCAATGACGGTGGAAAAAAGGATCAGGGTCAGTTTCCAGTACTTGATGAAACCGATGATGAAGGCCGAGACGAATGTAGCCACAGCTGCAAGAGTGAGAGACACCTTCTCCGAGATGCCATCTTGGATGAGATTCGTGTCGGACGTAATTCTTGTGACCACTTCGCCTGCGCCAATTTGATCGAAGAAACCGATGTTTTGTCTTAAGCAGCTTTCAAGGTAATGAGACCTAATCTTTCCAGCGATGTGCTCTCCGGTCCAAATAAACCCAACAGTCGAAATGTATACGACAATGAATTCGCCAATGCCTAAATAGACAAAGTACAAAACGAATTCCACCAATTTGTCGTTGAAGGCACTGCTTGTCAAGGTACGATTCACAAAAAAGTCTTGGAAAACGCCTTGAAGATTTCCGAAGACAACGGTCATAAGAGGAAGCGCCGCGCCGCCGGCAATGGCGCAAAGACCAGAAACTAGAATAATTAAGATGTCGTTGCGGGAGGCATATCTGTATAGTACAGCCACGCCCTGCTTGACTTCGGGGCTAACCACTTGGCGTCGCAATACCTCGGCTTCGTCAGGCGGCAAGTGTCTATAGTGATCCTCGATATTTTCTGCTTTGGGGGGCACAACGACTGCTGAATCGGCCTTTGTCAGGTCCAGCTTTTCGTTGTTGGGGTCGCTCGAAGATTTCATGTGTGGGCGAACTGCATCTTTGTCGGTTGAACCACTCCCGCTGTGGCTTGACGACGATGGTCGCGAGGGATCGCTGCTACTTGTTGCAGCGGCTGTCTTTTCCGAAATTTCGGTCATGGTGATAATGTGGCTCTTGGAGAACCAGCCCGTATAGTGAGTGGTCAAGAAGAGTAGGTGTACAGTAAGTTAGTGGCGGGGTGAAGAAACACCCTTGGATAAAAAGGAAACACCAGTAGGTGTTGAGTTGATATGGTTGTCGTCGAGATTAGCGAATCATGCGTATTGAGTGTTCATATATTTTCGCATAGAGAGTTGAAGTCGAATGCGCTGCAGTACGGGCAACGATGGGGCCCAAGGTGAGCGAGCAGTCTCCTGTCTGTACGGACTGTGTTGGTGATAAGCAGCTGGCGAGGGGCCTGTTTTATTTCGCGATCGAGAACACAAGAAAATGCGACTCGAGATGAATGGACAATTTATTTAAATAACTGAGCTTGGGCAACACATCCACACACCCTCGCTCCATCTGTTGGACTGGCTTAGCGTACCTTGCTGTCGGCCTGCGGGACACAAAAAGGCACCGGGAATAGACAACCTAGCAGTGGTCAGAGGTCGATTACGCTTCGTTTCCCTTTTCAGCTAAAAGAATGTCTAATCCGCTAATCATTCATTGGCGACTCCAATACGGGGTTCTTGCAGATTGGGGCCTAGGGGAGAGTATCATTGGTGAAGAATGTTCCATTGTCACTTGTCACTCATGCTCAGGCGTATTCAAGACCCCGTAAGCCGGTTCAATACAGGGATCTCTGATCTGTGTGTGATCTCAGCATCCAATGTCTTGGGGAGTCAGAGATCCCCGTGGCGATGGAGACTGTACAATCCTCCCGGTCAAAAAGTTGCATATGTACCGATTGTTTGAGTCATCTCACCGTGTATATTGTCTTTGGCTGTCTGTCTCTAACTGTCTTGAATCATTGGATCTGCCCTCGGACTCCCGCAGTAGTCCGACAACCCGTAGTGGGTAATCCTACGGAGCGAAAATGCATCAATGCTTACTCGCACTCTTCGACTCCGGTTAGGTTGAAAAGAGAAGGCAAGGAATTATAGTCGTTCGTATCCGAATACTATTAGTGTTAAATTTATCATTATATGAATTCAATATTTCTCTACGATCTGGCTCTTTTGATATTTTTAAAGCCTTACTTGTAACTTGATGATTGTTCTATAAAATAAACATATTTCGTCGTCTATCTACCTTACTGTGACTCTTGGCTCCACATTCATATCTCCTGCCTTTTCCCGCCAGCCAACGATCAGACTATTCGTTGCAGAGAGCGGTTAGGTGACCGAGCTTCTGTGGAGCATTTCTGCGGCGTCGAAACGGTTGCTGCTTTCGGACAGCGCCCGGCTCGCTTCAATCTGCCACTATCGGTTCACTTTTATTACTCCAGGCTTCGGAGTCTTTAAAGACAGTCGAAACTGGAGCCGGGTAAATAAGAAGCACGGGACTTCGGCACGCTTCGTATTGTGTTATCCAACAAGAGTTCTTGGACGCAATAACCACTGGCACTCCACAAGCCTCGAGCGTCAGGTAAGCCATAGTCAGTGAGCACGAGCAACAGGTTCCAGAGTGATCTTGAATGTCCCAGCGCTGTACCACAGGGGGGCAAAGCATTGCAATACACAAGCCGTTGTGCATCAGATTCATGTCACCTCGATGAGGTATTGAGGTTCGAGTATGGTAGCACTTTGGTACACAGATGGATCTGTATGCTGCACAATAATGAGAAGAGCAATAACAATCTCGTTCAATAGCGAATGTGTTCTTCAGGAGAGTCGGGTAAACTTACAATCCTGTTGAATATTGGTGGTGGTCATCGGAGGTCGGTGAGTTCTTGACGCCGGTTCCCGATTGTCAGCATAGAATGAAGCTAGGAAGTAGTCGGTAGCTCCCGAGTCCGAATCCCGGTCATTAAACTTATTTTCGTATCCGTTACTGGTGTTAGTTGCTAATTCCGATAAAATCTAGATTGCGTGGCTTGTTGTGATGATGGGGCATAACCAACAGCTTCGCAATTCTCGCATTCGCGAAGATGGCTTGCTGCAACTCGGTAATGCCAATCAACTACAGAACAACTTCCTGTTGAAAGCACAGATAATGTGGAACGTGGGAACCGGCCTGGGCAGTGCACTTCATATTTTGTGCTCCATTCTTTGAAGTGAGTTTGCAAGTCACCAAATCACTATCGGTTTGTAAGGTCAGCCATGGCACCCTCAATGGTGATCATCTAGGAGGCTGAGTTGTTGGGAATTCTATCTGCATGAGGGTACAGAGTATTTTAAACCTCTACGTCCTGTGCAGGACTGACGTTAGACGTAGTCGAGCGAAGGATCTTGCATCCTAGGCCATGTGTTATCAGCATCCTTGCTCGGGGACTTGTGCCAGCGCAATGCATCCTGCTGCCGCTGTTATCAAATGAGATTTTTCCAACCTTGACTTCATAACTAGTAGGTGTTTCGAATTGACTTGTACACAACGACGGGTGCATTCGAGTTGACCCCATGGCCGTTCTATCGAGTGTTCTCAAGGGGTATTCGTGTGAGACGAAGCATGACAGTGCTTGTATTGTGCCGCTGTAACCATCAGGTTGATGACAACTCTAGAGGAGACAAGAAAACTAAAGACTTCAACCCTAAATGATAAAAATATTTACTTAAGTTAGCATAAAGTTGGGGGGCCTTTAGTCAGTTTATCTTCGACATCCTATCTCAAGGTCTAAGGTTTTCTTGCTTCCCAGGGCATCCAGAATAATATTTTTGTAATGCCTACCTAAGTTTAGGTGAGGTTCCACAGTTTCGCATAAAGGACTTGTTTCATGGTTATGGGGCGATAAACGAGGATGCTCCCTGCTAGAATCGCACCCACCCTGGAGCTGATGGTATGTGAAGTAGTTTCTTGCAGGACGCTGTTTACAGAGTGCAAATTGATTCGGTATTACAGTAATAGAGTAGATAGATATTTATCTAATTCTGAAATTTTAAAGATACAGAACTGAGGTTATAATCCCATAAAACCTGAACAATAACCCCAATTTTTGTCGAAGCTTGAAACCTGCATTATGCGGACCATGATCTCAAAGATGGAACAGTAGCACGACATGAATGACCTTTGAATTGAGTAGAGAAATATTGAATACTGGCTTACGATGCTATGATTGTATTGCTGTAGACGTTTTGCCGGTTTTGCCGCCGCTCGATATTGGATGTATGTCTCGAAGCCCTCACTCCGAGGACCAGTACTAGATGAAGCAGATGTGATTTACCGTAATGGACTTTGTGCATTATTACTATGCAGAACGCAACAGAAAACGTATTACTTAATGGTCTTCTATTTTACTCGACACTGCCTTTATGTTGCTATAACCGGAGTCCTCTCGAACAAATGATGCTTACCCGGGGCTTCGATTAGGACAAATTGGATGTCATGATGGCAACCTTGTAGGTTCAGGTCAGCGAGAGAATGGAGTACACTAGACTCATGAGAACAAAAATGTATTGCTATCCCCAGGAAGCCAGGGCTCTCTATAGCTGTCAATAACGAGTTTGGCCATCCTTGCTCCCATGACAGCTACTTCAAGCCTTAGGCAACAATCGTCTATTCGTCTTTTCATTGGATGCTACCAGAGACTCTGAACAAATCATCAGAGCTTACTACAACGATCGCCACATCATCTCATTCAAGCCCATCTTTAGACTTCTTATCGCCACGGCACGTGTCCAACTTAACACGTCTCCTTCTGTCCAAGATAAAACTAAACTCCCATCACTTCCAAAACCTCACCATACTCGCCATACCAGAATCTCGCGATAAGCATACGGGCACAGGCTCGCACACAGAGTTCGTATAGTCGACCCTATAGCGTCATAGCCCCCAAAACATCATGATACCTGGCTCTCTCGCCTGGCTACTTGCACTGCCGGCTTTTGCGCTGGCTGCCCGCCCCAAGGATGCCATCAAGCTTTCCGATGTGCGATCTCTCACCCTCCGCGGTAATGGAGCCATGACGAATCATCGCCGTGTTGGCGCTATCCCCCAACTGCGCTGTGTCTCCAAGAAGGCGCTCTGTGAACTTTACGACATCGATGTGATGCGCTGCACCAATGAAGGCTCCGGCTGGGGTGATGAGGATATTCAATGGAGCTGTACTGCCTCGCTTCCAGAGGAGCTCAAGCTTGTCACGACGGATGTGATCTGTGAGGGTTATAACTCTCCCGACGACCCCTATGTTCTGAAGGGTAGTTGCGGTGTTGAATACAGAGTTGCCTTGACAAGGAAGGGCGAACGCCGTTATCCAAATATCGCCAACGGAGGATGGTTTAGTGACGGCAGAGGTGGTACTGACTGGGGGGCTCTACTCTTCACGATTATTTTCGTTGCTATTCTCGGCTGGATCATTTACTCAGCGTGTTACAGAGCACAAGAGGCTGGTGGCAACTCTAACCGACCACGACGCCGTCGCGACGGATGGTCCTCCGGAGGATGGGGTCCCGGATGGGGTCCTGACGGCGATGACCCTCCACCTCCATATCCCGGTTCTAAGCCTTCTTCGCAATCTGACACTTGGAGACCCGGGTTCTGGAGTGGTGCCGCAGGAGGAGCCGCAGCAGGATACTGGGCT